>NC_090889.1:45279231-45294231 GCF_036669925.1 Montipora capricornis
CAAAGGAGTGATCTTAAGAATCTTTTTCCACACAAATACCCTAAGTTTTCTGCTTTTCTGCGACAGACGTTTCAGCGGCTTCTTCACAGGAATCCTACTTGGTTCGCGATCACGACATCTCGACACATGGCATTCACGTACAACACGGTTATGATTACAATATATTTTATTTTCACTACGCCAAGATGTTGATGATGTACAAATGGCTGCATTGCCTCCACTAATACATCACATTTTCCCAGGACATTCAACATTGCTCGTGTTGGTAACGCAATTGTATACAACATGCGAACGTACATGATTACACAGAAAACTAATGCAGTACAAAGAGAAATTGATAGAACTGATAATCCACTTGATACATTGTACAAATATGAAATAATGATCATGACAGTCATAAAATTAAAGAAGTTACTTGCATCTTCGCTTCGGTAAGTGACGGCTTTCTTGTTGTTGTTGTTGTCCTCCATGTCATTATGTTGATTATCAAATATCAGAAATATCAGCGTCAAAATTTTGACGTTCCTCAATGTACTTCTGTCATTGCTAGTCATAGTTTGCACATATTTTGTACTCAATTACTGCTCAACTGATCTCTTTAGAACTTGTAAGAACTTGATAGCAACATTTGAGATATTTGCCAAGAGTTCGCGGAACGACCCCTTTCGAAATATATGCACGCTCATTTTCGTGTTTTGATGTGGGTCTACCACGAACAGTCTGTGCGTTTGTAAGTGGTTTGAGCGTATTGGACCTAACACCGTAACTCGCTTCTGCCATACCTGTAATGTATGCCTACCATCACAGAGAATCACTTCTAAGGTTATCGAAGAGAAATGAAAATGAAGCGAAATTAATATTGAGCCTTCACTACATATCTGCGGTATTGCCCATTGCACGTGACGGACATTTGCGAAGAAATACACTGGTAAACCTAGAGTCGGTCGCCCGACTAATTAGGTATTTGTAGACAAGTATCATTATGTTCTTCTCTTTAATGGTTAATATTCCTTGACAGGCTTCTAACCATTCAGAGAGTTTTTGTCTACATTTTTGTCCTTCTTTGTTGAGAGTTTCAATAGACGAAGCGTAATATATATGACCAACCAAGTGACCCACACCACACTATTTTATCTTTTCTCCTGCCCTTACCATTCCAGAAACAAAACACCATTTCTTTTTGTGAAATAGTTTCTTGTTGCTGGTGAAGTCGCAAATTTTCTGTGCTTTGTCACCTTCAATTTTACTTCCCAATCCCCCTGTCCAGTCTGGAATCTTCCCCCAAACCACTCGATGTACTACATCTTCAGACAGTTATCATAAATGCCACTACTTGAGCAATGCTAGAGAATATTTTCAAAGCATGTTTTGAAAACGAATAAAAATTATTGGTGTACAAGAAAACTAACAGGAGTGTGATGCTAAAAAAGTTGTGTGCAAAATCAAAGAATAATGTTTAATATACATACAGTTGTATTTATATTTTTAAATCAGAAGAAGCAAAAATGAAAATTGTTAGTGAATTGACAGGTCAATAAGACTATAATGAAAGGCCTTACAATTATTTTCAAGAATAATATTTATTGTTAAGACTTCACAATCTTAGATAACCCTCTTGGAAAATTACAAGATGACATGCACTTTGTTTGGGGTGAGGAGATTAATATTTTTTATTAATGAAAGTAAAAGGCAATGATAAAAACCGACCGAGCGAGATCTCTCTGTGCACCACTAGCTGAAGAGTGTGGAAGGGATGGGAAAGAATATGGATTAATGCAGCTGCAGGTCTATTAAAATAAAACACAGGTCACATTCCACAGATGAGTGTCCATGTCACCGTGCTGCAGACAAATAAACAACACCAAAAGTGTCTGCTAGCGCTAATCACTCAACAAAAATGTTGTTTCAGCTCTCGGGGAAACTTTTGGCTTAGTTGTTGATTATTGGGGCAGCGACCTCTAGTCTTGACCTGTGGAATGTGACCTGTATTTAACAGACCCGCCTTAATTGCAGCTGTGACACGAGTCAACAGCGCCACATACAACTGCTAAATCAATCACATCAATAGTCTATGAACCCCGTTGAACAATTTTATAATTTGTAACACTCGCGCCAGGGAATTACAATAATTATGAGACGCCAAAATGAACCAAAACGAAATAACATCACTTAATTACCCTCATGTTTTTCAAACACCATTATATGATATCATATGAGAGCGATCGCTAGTGCAGAGGTCGTGAAAAGCCAACGTAGCTTTCATTGGAATCCAGGCCTGATGTAGATCACCGTGCAATGTGAAAAAACGGCGAATTATTTTTGACTGTTATGCTTGTTAATTTGCTGCTGCTTCTTATGGAACAGTTACAATTTTGAAAATGATTTAAACACAAATTCTGCTCTTCTTCTGGCTCTCCTCACTAGCCGCCATCTTTCTTTCGACATTAAGCCAATCAGAGGTCATGTGAGAAAAGCACCAATCAGCGATCTTTTTAGTTCACTGTGTGCCAGGGTCTTCTCAAAACGCGCGAAAGTTCTAACATCTTTAGAAAAAAGAGATAGACTATCGGCCTATACTTTGGATGCTATAACTCGGCTCCCAAGAAGTCCAGTTCTTTCACAATATTGTGAGCGACAGACCATCCAATCACTCATCCAAATGTGAACTTAAAGGCCCACATTCAACCGACAGGCACTGCGTGCCGCGAAACAATTTTCATATATGAAAATGCCGCCAAAGCTGAAATTCACCCAATCAGATTGCTAGGATAAGCAATGCGAATTTCCATAACAAAAACAAACGGTCAAACAGCCTGTCGGTTGAAGGGGGTGGGGGGGGCCTTTAAATTCTGACGTCTGACGAGGAACCCGTAAGACCAATTTTCCATCTCAGACGAGATTTTTGTCCATAATCTGAGTGTCTGAGGAATACTTGACCTTCACAGTAAGGACACTTGAACCGTCTATAGTCACTAAAAAATGTACAAACAAATATCAAGTGTTCATGGTTCGAGTGTCCTCACTGTAAAGTACTCCTCCTTATAAATTCGTTTTTCTCAAAAATTATCACAAAATGTGACAATTATATTGTCACGGCAATCAGTATAACAAACTGGATGTGTCACCATTGACATCAAAAAGGGCCGCAATCAGTGTTGGCCCTTGGAAAAATATTATTTCTCATCAGAAACCCAAACTGATGTAATTCTGACCAAGATAGTGATCACTACACAAACACTTTCGTCGTAGTGGATCGGAGCGAGATTCATCAGGGATGTTTATTTCTAGCTTCAGTGAAATTCTGCATTCACACCAGTCCAATGCTGTTACCAGTTCAAGCTGGTTGATTCGCACTTCGCGCGTTAAGTTCTTTCGCTTACTGGTTTAATGTATGCAACTATTGTTGCAATTTATTTATCACAGCAAGTTTGCGTGAGTTGAAAGGTGACAACTAATTAGAAATTCAGAAATATATAAATCGACACTGTACTGCAAACGCGCAAATCGCTTTTTTACTTACCTCCGATCAAGAACGTTAAAGACAGTCAACAGAAGAAATCAAACCATAAGATCGTGTAGATTACAAAATACAAATTTCGACTAGTTCAACGACTTACAGCTAGTACGGATAAAAGTCTAAAAATCTACAGGGTCTTGGTGTGATCCTGCCATAAAATAGTGCCTCGAACGTAGGTGCGATTCACTGGTAATGCTGTTATCCAATGCTGTTAATCACTCTACAGGCAAGACAACTCTAACCTTTAAGGCCTGGGACTGAAAACTTCAATTGTCACGTTCTCTCTTCTGAAAACTGGTCTGGTTTGCTTTTGTTCCGAAACCTTGAATTATTTTCTTTATCATATTGAAAGCAAAGACTTAGTGGACAGTAACAAGCCCCGTGGGTCGCGTCTTGTTTATGCCAGTTATCGAATGTTTGCTATATGGATGTGACAACATACGACTCACCTCTCTCTTTCTGGTAGGGTAGGCCGCCTCATAGTAAATGGGGCACTCAATAATTTCAATCATTCAAATGATCCACAAATGCTCATATAGTTTATTTTCAGGGAGGCCAGAGTTTGATACAATCCAGTCTTATTGAGTATCAAATCCAACACGAAAAACGGATGGTAAATTGATTGAGTGGCTCCCATGTTTCTTCCTCTCTTTTTTCCTTTCTTTCTTTCTTTTTGTTGTTTTTGTTTTGGTAACTTTTTTTTTTCAATCATGCTTCCTCTCTTTTCCAGTACTCGTAAACGCAGATAACACAAAAAGAAAATAGACCTCTACTAGCAGGGAAAGCCGTGACAAGAACTGTCGGAAAACATTCACATTTTTCCTAGCCTTTATTTCATAACCCTTACATCGATATAAAGTTTGCCACACTTTCTTAATACATGAGCACACAGAATTAAGGGCTTCACTGGAAGGGGCTCTTAATTCCTGAAATTAATTGAAATTAATGACTAATTGTCAACCTCGGTAGATGAAATAAAGAGATGAGATCTTTGCAATGGTAACTCGGGGATATTCGGAAAAAAATCCGAGTGTAACGGTGCACAGAAGCTCCCTCTGCCAAACTTGTTGTTCACGCCTTTGTTATTGTGAACTTGGATAGCTGCAATTCCCTGCTATATGGTCTTCCACATCATGTAATTTCAAGATTGCCATCTACTCACAGCGGCTCGAGTTGTTACACGTACTAGGAAATTTGATCATGTAATCCCCGTCATCAAACAGCTTCACTGGCTACCTGTCCATTACCGTATATAGTTTTTAAATTCTCCTACTGGTCTACAATGTTCTCAATGGAACAGTGCCTTCCTACATCAGTGAATTATTTAAGTACCACACCTCTAAACGAAAATTAAGATCGAGCTGTCAACACCTTCTGGCGACCCTGAAGGCTAGACTGAAAACATATAGTGAGAGAGCGTTTGCTATTGGCGGCACCGAGACTATGGAACTCGATCTCACTTGAGCCAAGATCCAATAGTTCGATAGACATTATTAAACGACATTTAAAAACATATGTTTTTAACAAGCTTTTTAACTTTGATGTAATTTACGTGATGATTTTTTTTTAATAACGTTGTGGAACTTTTAGCTTTTTAAATAATTTATCTTTTTAATGTAAAGCACCATGGACAAATAGTGGATTGAGCGCTATATACAGTACAGGTCAGAGATAAGCGGCCAACGCACACGCAAAACACACGCACAATTTTTGCGTAAACGTGTGTTGAAAAACGCGTGCAGACACGCGCATTTGCGCGCATTTGATGCGCATTTCCTTTTGTTATTCACTCGCATGACTGTGTTATCTATGGCATTGTTCTGCACAACAAAAAACAAAACAGAAGGCAATTCCTACTAACACCGCTAAAAGGATGTCTCCGCCGACAGACAAAGAGCCGATACGTTTTTTCTTTGCGCGTTTTTTGCCCTGGTTTTCCGGTGGTGCTCAACAATTTAATCACTGAACGAATGAAAACAAAAATTCGGAATTTTCTTCTCTCTGGTTCTACAAATCATAAGCAAGTGCTTAGAATGAGAAAACACGTTGTTGTTGTTGGAGTTTTAATTTGTAATGAAATTTTTATTTGGATGCCCCAGACGTAAACAGTGCTTGCGAGCGAACTTGAGTTACCGGTATAATGTTTTAATTCAACAAGCGCGACGCGTCAATTTGTTGTTTTCGCGATTTTGTGACGTGATCTCTGATTCTGTAAGACGTAAGAAAGTGCTTGAGATGAGAAGTGTTTCGTTTTAGAAATGAACTCTATCTTGACGAGCCAGACATAAAAGGTTTTTGCAAGCATTGTTGTAAGCTTATTTATAAGCTTTGATAAGAAATACGAATGTCGTGTGATGGTCGATTTCTGAACGGGAAGTTTTAAATTTTCATATCTCTGGTTCCATAAAACGTAAGAAAGTCCTTGAAATGGGAAAATGTTCTGTTTGTTTTACCTCTTAACCAAATGAAATTTATCTGCGAGCGAATTGTATGTGTGTTACTGTATGTCAATAAAGACAAGCGACGCGCCATGTGAGATAACCATTCTAGTCTGACGATATTGCGACAAAAAGTTCTGAATTTTCATATCTCTCGCTCTTTAAGGCGTAGGAAAGCACTTGAAACGGGAAAATGTTCCGTTGTTTAAGCTCTTACTTGAAATGAAATTCATATCGACACGCCTGACAAGACGGGTTTTTACGAGCGGATTGCAAACTCTCTCATTTTTACAAAGACACGCGACGTGAATGTGTGACAATCGATTCTTCTGACGATTTCGCGACAAGAAATTTTGAATTTTCAGATCTCTGGTTCTATAAGGTGTACGAAAGCGCTTGAAACGAGAAAACCTTGCGCTGTTAGAGCTCTTATTGGAAATTAAAATCATTTTCACGCGCCACGCAAGACGAATTTTTGTGAACGAATTGTGTGTATGTTATTTCAATAAAGACAAGCCACACATCATGTGTGATAACCGATTCTTTTGACGATTTTGCGACATAAAGTTCTAAATTTTCATATCTCTGGTTCTTTAAGGCATGGGAAAGTGCTTGGAACGGGAAAATGTTCCCTTCTTGGAGCTCTTATTGGAATTTGAATTCATTTTGACGCTCTAGACCATGAGTTTTTGCGAGCAAATTGTATGTACATTATGTCAATAACGACAAGTGACGCGACATGTGAGATAACCGATTCAGAATGATTTCCGTACAGGTCCCTACTTCATTATGCATGCAGAATATATTAATTATTCATTCGCGCTATTGTTTTCTAGAACAATGCGTATACCCAATATACCCAAGGGAATCGAATATATACATGGCTAATTTGTACTTACGGGATGATCAAAAGTGGATCTCATTCTCTCTCTCTCGCTCGCTCCCTCTCTTTTTTCACCCTCTCTCTTTCCTTTGCCCTTTTTGCTCACAACATCTTTCTTTCTTTTCGTCCCAGCTTTCCCCTTTCGATTCCTTTGTCCTGTCTGTCTTCTCCAGATCCCGCTCGGCTTTTTCTGTCCTTTTTTCGAAGTCTCTCGCAGTCTGCCTTGAACTCCGTACCACTGTAAACCTTTGGATTACTTGTCCCTCTTCTAGACCACTGAGCTAACGTGTCAAGTTGCTAATTCACACCTTGATAATGATATTTCTTTGGAATTCTGGACGACAATTTACATAACAATGATAAGTAATTATATACGCGTGCCGTGCCGACCACCAATGAATGCACTGATTTTGCTTCTTTTGAAACAACGTCACCCCTTAATAATGCTAACCGTAACCCTTTAGGCTTAAGGTTGAACCCAGTAAAATTCTTTTCGAGGTTAATCGAGCATATCTGTGAATGTCTGAATTGCTTGTTTTTTTCATCCCCCGTGCTGCACACTTAAAAGAACACTGCACGGAAGAGTATACCTCCTTGTGATTAAGGCATCCTATATGGGAAATTTTTTATGCACGATTTATTGCAATATAAAATCTTTGAGTCGACGTTAACCCCTCTTTTTCAGCAAACTGTGAATTTTGAAACTTGATGGCCGCCTCTCAAGAATCAAATATAAACTTATGGAAACTATCCCGACTTTTAGCCGATCACAAGCGGTGCATAGAGTGGTGCAGAGAGCACAATCTACTCTCGTCGTCAATGAAATGCCCTAAGCCTGAGTGTGAAAACGCACTCAAATGGCAAAGACGAACTGCATCGGGGGATGGATTTGTTTGGCGATGCTCTAGAAAAAACTGCAATGGACAAGCTTCAATCCGCCAGAAGTCATGGTTTTCTGGTAGTAAGCTTTCCCTCGAAAAAATATTAGCCCTAACTTACGCTTGGGCGCATAAATTCACCACAACACAAGCAGTGCACGAAACCGCGTTTGATGAAGAAACCACCTCAACAGAAACGGTGATAGATTGGTATAACTATTGCCGGGAGGTTTGTGCAGATAGAATAATGAAACAACATGCGAGGCCAATAGGCGGTCCTGGTACGACTGTTGAGATTGATGAGTCCAAGTTTGGCAAGATGAAGTATCACAAAGGTCGCTACATCGAAGGACAGTGGGTCGTTGGTGGCATTTGCCGGGAAACCAAGGCCTGCTTCCTTGTCCCGGTAGAGTGCAGGGAAACATCATTGAGCATATCGCTGATTTGTACAATGTGCGATAAAGAGCCCTCTCTATGCACTGCTCGTGATTCGGCGAAAAGTGCCGTACATTATACAGGAAAGAAAACAAACCCTCACTTTGCAGTGCTTTGGTGAATTGACAAAGAAACGAAGGACAATTTTAAGAGCAAAAAGAAGGTAGGCATTCAATTTCTGCAAACTTTTATTTGGTCCGTTTGTTTTGTACATGAGAATCTGAACCGTATTTGTACAAAGATTTCTTAAAATTCCACTTCTTTCGCTTATTTTAAAATTGACAAATGGCTAAAATTGCTAGAAAAGTGCAAAAATTAAGTTGAAAATGTTCGATTTTCCGTATTTCAGTCAAAAATTTTACCGATTTTATTTAAGTCCATATAGACTTAGAAAAAAAAACCTCTAAGAAGACCAAACAAAGCGCTACACTCCCAAAGGGCGTCTATTGTTATCGCTATTGTTTTCTTGAAACAAAGGACCATATGCATAATGAAGTAGGGACCTGTGCGGAAATCTTGCCACCGATTCTTTTGACGATTTCGCGACAAGAAGTTTTGAATTTTCATATCTCTGGTTCTTTAAGGCGTAGGAATGCGCTTGAAACGGGAAAATGTTCCGTTGTTTAACCTCTTATTTGAAATGAAATTCATTTTGACGCGCCTGACAAGACAAGTTTTTGCGAGCGGATTGTATCTCTCTCATTTTTACAAGGACGTGCGACATTGATATGTGTGACAATCGATTCTTCTGACGATTTCGCGACAAGAAGTTTTGAATTTTCATATCACTGGTTCCACAAGGCTTAAGGAAGTGCTGAAAACGGGAAAGTGTTAACATTTTCATGCGCCCGACATAAATATTGCGCGAGCGAATTGTTACGTTTTTTTTTAATCAAGAATACCCCGCTACTTATTTCCACATGTTTACCTGTGAACTGAAACAAACACGGTGCTGGGTTTGCCAAATGATGTTCAGCTGAATAACCATTGCCATATACATTTACATGTATACAATAAAAAGCTATTAAAACTAACAATGATATAACCACAATAGGTCGACAATGGGCTAACTCATAAATATCAATGAGCTTTGCTTTATGCGCGTATTTCATGCGCGTGTCAAAGATGCAGACGCCTGCGTGTTTGACATGCAGGCGCGTTTTACACGTGCATTTTGGGCCGCATATCTTCGACCTGTACTGTAAATATTTAATTATTATTATTATTATTATTATTATTATTATTATTATTATTACTACTATTATTATTATTACTGTTATTATAAAGCCATCATGTCGGATTCCCAGTAACAGGCATTATCAATAGCATCTATGCGAATATAAAACAAAGGCCCAGGAATGACCCACAAGAAAAACCTTGATTTGTTGATTTATTCCGAGCCATTGCTGTCATACCCTACTGGAGCCCAGTCTCCGAATAAGTATCATACGCTTGCTAAACTGTTTGGAAGCTACATCATTGAAGTGATATTAAAATGTTCACTTACTGTGTTTCTCGTTAATTCGTGGGATTATAGCAAATGGTCACATAATCATAAATTGATCACAAGAGAGTAAGAGCTGTTTTTTTTTTTTTCCTAAATCACTTTTGAACCATTAAACTTCCATGCAAGTAATGACATGGTGCAACAACTTCAATGATCTGAAACATCATCCGCCTTACACCATTTCCCATACTGATAACCCTTTTTTCCATGATGTCTTGCTTCCTTCGACGAATCAACGCCATTGTCTATCAGTAAGTGGGCCATACAGATGCGAACATAACTAAACTTTTAGTTTTCTCTACGCTTATGCCTTGGACTAGAGGCTTCATGTTAAGCGTGTCTATAAAGCTGCACAGCACATTATCATGGCCTTTTCCCGTATTGACAGCAAGACTATACTTGTCACACCAATTAGCTTTATATGAGGTAGCATGAATAATATTAATATCAACATATGTGATTCGTAAAATTACAATGAGTGCTGGCGATATAATATTTCCACAGCACCTTTCGACTTTTTCTCCAAAAGTAGTATTAAAGACTTTACCAGCGCTCATATGTCATTTTACTTATGTCGTTTAGCCGTGTCATTGCGAAGTGTTATTCACAGTAGAGGCAAGGTCGTTTTTACAGTTGCGTTACCTAGTTCACAATATCATTCATTCCCTTTTTGCTCACACTTATGATAGATTCGTATGTTTCAGCCAAATGGCTTGCAAAATTGAAGCACTGGGTAACTAGTTGACAAGAGCATGTTTCCTCCGATTTTCCATATAACAGATTATTGAGCAAGAGAGCAATGTGTGTTTGGAGACAATGCTCTCTTTGCTATGGTTATATTATTTATCAAGGCAGTTGATACCTTTTTGGTTTACTCAATTCCCACCCAAAAGTAAACGAGTTTAGAAACAAGGCCCTTTGATCACCAACAAGCCACTTCGACATTTCGACATTTCGTCATTTCTAAAAATCAAACTTAAGCCCACGGTCAACCTCAATCGCCATCATATTGACCCAAAATGTTATAAAATTATTATACAAGAAAAAGATCATACAAATGACCACCGATTTTCCAGCACTGTTGCTCACGAGTCATCCAAAATTATGTAGAAAAGAAACTTATTGAGCCCGCACTTTAACCTTCTTTTGAATTTTGGGACATGCTAATACATGTACTTTACTATGCATATATAGGGTATCGTGACCAACCCAAAAAATAAAGGTGTCAATAAGCTCTTTAAAAATTAGGGCGTAAGGTTTATTAAGCGATGATTTGGAAGAAATCAAATAGACGTACCATTCTTAGGGAGTCCTTAAACTGTATTTTAACAAGACATTGTATCCTTTTTGGTTTTACGTCATTTGCATATTCTTATAGAAGCTGCATTACAAAGGCCTTACCTGCCTGCTGTGCCCGTAATTCTTCCTCTGAAAAAAAGCAAAGAAAAATGAAAATAGGCAATGAAAAGGCGGAGTTCAAAGCGTTCAACACAATTTGTTAATAACTTAATAACAACAGCTAAGGAACCTCTTCCAGGGTTGTCAAAATGTTTTGAAGTAGGCGGCCGAGTCTGGAAAAGTAGGCGGCTGTGATAACCGAGGGGCCTCCTCTAGAAGCTCGGAAATGCCATTTTCAAGGTTCTAGCATCAATTTGAGACGTAAATTGTGATTTATTAACTGCAGCACAATTGTACTGATTACATTGATTCAGATTGACTTAGGTGGCATTAATTTTCATGAAAAGTAGTCAAAGGAATGCTGATCTACAAACATTGCGTTATCCTACTTTACAGAGTATAGCATGAAAATGAAACAAATGCTTTCATCACATTTGTATTGAGATGGAAATGTTCAAATAAAAAAATCATTTATGATGTTTCAAAATTCACGTTTCTTGTGTCATAATTTCATGCTACAAGTCAATTGCATGCATTTGTTCATCTACCTGATGATCGTGACCTTTTGAACCCAAATGAAAAAAGTGTGTTCACAGTTCGATGTTTTCGTTTCTCTGCCATGCTGTCAGCTGGAAGCGACCGGAAGAAGAAAAATAAGCGACCACGTCATCACACACCCAAACGAGGTTGGCCCAGCCACTTAGCGACAAAACACAAATGCGTGTGGTACAGATATAGCAGACGATTTGAGTTTTTGTTGAACATTTACATCCTTTTGCATATGTATTATTGCTGCAAAATTGAGTGTGAAGTTACTATGCTGTCTTAAAAGATAAGAAGCAATGCCGAGATTGTTTGTCACTAGCAGACTGTTATGACCAGAGTAGCCGGCGACATACAATCAAGTAGCCGGTGGAACTCCGGCAGTCGCCGGCTTGTTTTGAAACCACTGCTCTTCAATATGTTCAATTTCTGACTTTCAGTATCAACTCATTTAGCATTAAAGTCTGCTACGAGCCTAGAAGGCCCATCAGGCCGGTGCTTATGTCAGGTTTATGTGGCATGAAGCGACTGGGAGTATTTCTACTCCCCTCTGGAAGAGATGCCAGACCACTGCAGGGTTACCCTCCAGCATTAAATTCGCCGGTACCCATTTATGCACCTGGGTGCCTGGGTGGAGAGAAAGGCACCGTTATAGTATAGTGTCTTCCCAAGCCCAAGAACACGACACAAATGTCCCTGGCCAGAACCCGAACCCAGACCACTCGATCCGGAGCCGAGCGCATCAACTCATTCGACGCCAACTGTTTATCATTTACTTCCCCCGTTCTTGAAGGAACACAGGTTTCTATTAACACATACCCTTCATTTATAAGATGGTAGGTCTTTTTGCATAAAGAACTTCCTACCCAAAAGGGGCACTACAGCAATACTCCTTTATGATAAAGTTTGCATGGTAAGCCTCTTTCAGTGGACAATTCTTTGAAAACTAAGAGCGGTGTTTAGTTTAGCTCGATTCGCAGTATTCTGTTTTCCCTACTTGTTAATTTCCATTTTAAATCTAGGCAAACCATTTTGTTTACTCGGATTAACAAAAAACTGCCTTTCTTTCATAGTCATAAAACTCCAGCAAAATCCGAGACAATTTTTTTGAATGCTGAAATTGTGAAGTCTAATGAATGCAAGAGAAGCGCAGGGAAATGCAAAAGTTTGGAACGTGGTCACGATAAGAACGAATATTGACCATTAGTCATTCACATCTCAGACCTAACGGCGTGGTACGTGTTACTCGTTCAAGAATTCCACTTTAGTGTAATTCTGCGGATTATAAAAACTAAATACAGGTTTTGCGACGATGCAATCTTATCCAGCGAGCGATCTACCTACTAAGCAGTCGTGCTTATGTCTTCGCATTTGCTTCTTCTTCTCGAAAACAAAAACTGACATCATTTTTTGTTTGTGTATTTCTCTTCTTATCAGCGATAAGCTTTATCATACTAATACCATGAAAAAGTAGTTGCCTGCAGCTAAAAGATCTACAGCAAAGTGCAATCTGCATGTACTGCGCCTTGCTTCGAGAGTAACAGAATGCCGGGTTTCTAGTAAGAGCATAAGAGGCAGCGGATAGCTAAACTCGTCAGCTATTTCTCCTCGAAAATTACCCCAAATTTTACAAATAACATGAGATACATTCACACAGAACACGAGCCTTGGGTCAACAAAGTTGGGTTGAGCAAACAAAAGAAATGCCTGAATTCTACATACTTTCGGCGGTGATTTCTGTTTCACTGTCCATGTCAAAGTTGTTGATCGAGGATCGAGCACACACACTTTTGAGGCAGCGGTCCAGCAGTCCAGTACTTGGTGTAAGCTCCCTGATTTGAAGTGTAGCAAGACGACATTCGCGAAAGGTCTTAGCGGTCACGACAGAAGAAATACTTTACACTCAGCTATATAGAATACAAAGGAACTTTAAAGGGGCTATTTCACGCTATTTTAGGCGCTCTTCAAAACCCAAAATACATGTATGTCCAAAAAATAGCCGTTATTATTGTACTTTCTCAAAATTTAGCGTTCAGTTCAAATACCCTAATTCGTGCTCCAAAGTTTTTCATGAAGAGTTATGAATCCGCCAGTATGCAATGACGTACTGGCGCCACTGCGAGCTCAACTCTATTTAAAAACCCCGTATTGGCGCCCAATCTCGCTCGATTTCCATGTAGCTCGGCCCTGGTGCCCAAGACATTTTCCGAAATACTATCCATGGTTGGCCATCCAATTCGGTACCTTCCCATGTATCATTTGGAGTCTCTAGGTGGAGTGTACACTGAGCTACAGTGCTACGAATTGGGATGAGTGTTCTTGAATACTCTCTACAATCACTGTAAGCAAAAAAATTCAAGCCAATTATCACTTTCAGTAGGCAACCAACCATTTAATACCCAGTTCTTGATACAGAGTCCCCACATCAAAACAGATTAAGCCTCATTGATTCCGACAAGTGAGATGATTGATTCTATCACCCTGCAGAATGCTGCCGCATTTTTCACCGACTTGTTTCTAAAAAAAACTATTTAAAAGAAAAGTAGCAATGTTTACCCGGGCCACATTGGTGGGAGGCCGGGGTGGAAGGCGAGTGCTTTCACCACTGCGCCATCCCTGCACCCCCCAGCTGCGCACTTACTGATTTCAAACTCCACTCTTATGTCTTTGCTTAATACTCCAACAATCTTGATAAGGGTGGAGGATGGAGGTTTAAACTATAAACCAGTCGTTCTCAATGAGAAGGGGAATGCTTGAGTAGGAGGAGACCTGATCACTGCAGGCAGCCCCAAAGAGGGGAGATTTTGTGAGGCCAAACACCTTGTAGTAGTCGATGGTGATGGTAGCTATTGACATAACATGCGACTGCCGTCGTTCCAAACTCGACCGACAATGCAAAGAATCTGAAGCGACATGTTTCTCAAACCAGAGAACAACACAGTTTGAAAGCTCTGACAACTTTCAATAATATATCTACATGTAAGTCGATTCATAATGATACTTACCGTGAAAACAACAGGAAAATCCAGAGGAAAATCCGCCACAACTCAAAGAAACGAATAATATGGTTTTTTCTGCCATGTGATTAGCCGAGCATTCGTTCGGTGGCGTTCGGTGTCCGACGGCAATCTGAAGACTGCAACTCAATGGCACGAAGAAATGCCGGGTGTACCTCAGAACCCAATCCGCATGGCATAGCATTTATAATCGGGGGAACTCAGGCATGCAATCTCGATATTCATTGCGCGATAGCCCCGAGTTGCATTGCAAGATTAGTGTTGCTCTCGCTTGCTGCTCTCGCTCGACCAATGAATAACCCGCTTTAATTTAGCCTTCCTTAACACCACCGAGAACGGAACAAGGGTCAACACAATTAGCAGCGGTGACGGGCTGTCTCCCTG
>NC_090889.1:45301731-45311731 GCF_036669925.1 Montipora capricornis
TAAAACGGTCTCACTCTACAGGTTAGCAGGTTCAGGTAAGCAGATTTTTAAATAGACCAGGGCGGAGGGGTTGGCGCAGTGGTAAGATCTCTGCCTTCCAACCCTAAGGTCCCGGGTTAAGGTCCTGGGTTCCATTCCCAGTTCTGCCGAGAGTGGAATATTTGGCGACCTTCTTTCCCGCTAACGTTCACTCAGCTTTCCATCCTTCCGAGGTCGGTAAAATGAGTACCAGCATGCATGGACTGCTTAGAAGCGGCTGCAATTTGCGCCTGTATATGCTTCCAGTCCGCTGGGGGTAAATTGATCATTGCGTGACATTTCTTTTTTGTGTGACGTTTTATTGTATTGCGGTGGTCTGGACCTAGCCGGGTCCCGGATGACCACGCGAGTTGACACTGTGGTGAATTGTTTTTCTGCTGAAGGTTTTAGTAAGACAGTTAAATTAAGGTTTCTCTACGGTTTACGGTATCAAGGACTCTATTGTTTACGGATTAAGGATTCTATAAGGTGTTGCAAGGGTATTGCATCATATCATCGTATTACCGCTTCGCTCATCGCTTCCAAATCAGCTATTTGTAAAGGAAATCAGTGGTAGCAATCAAGACTGTGTGTAAATGAATTTCTGTGGATCCTTCGAATAAACTGAGTTGTTGTTGTATGTTATATGGCTCGTCGTAAGGTCTCAGTGTAGCAGTTCCGCTGCTACAACGGCTCTTGTGTTTAAGCAGGAGAAGATGACACCATAGTGCTTTTTGGTCTTGTTGCGCCCTATCTTCACATTACATGGGCCGAAGGAATCGCATGAGGAGTAGTGGAATGGCGGGGTTTGTGGTGACAAGCGGAGAGCCGGCAGGTCTCCCATCAACTGTGTCTCTGCCTTATTTGCCATTTCTCGACAAGTAACACATTTAAATTTCACCGTCTTACTGAGCTTGTTCGCTTTTAGGATCCAGTATTTTCGTCTGACTTTTGCAGTCGTTGTGGCTACTCCGGAATGCCCATGGTTGTGCACATTGCATGTGATTAACAGGGATATCCTGTGCTCATTGGGAAGCAGCACGGGGTGTTTTTCTTCGTATGATACAATGGCTTTGTCGATTCTTCCTCCAAGCCTGATAATCCCCTTGTCGTCAATAAACGGGCTCAATGTCTTGAACTCTCCATTCTTCATTCGACTCTTTAACTCCTCTTGGGCATTTCTGATCCATGACATCTCAGCTTTCTTCAACTCTTCGGGCATGAGAGGTCCTTCTCGTCTGCTGGTTGCGTTTCTCCTGAGGCGTATCTTCTCAGCTAATCGCCTTATTTACGCGGTAACTCGTATCAGCTTTCGCCAAGTGGAGAAATTCTTCACATCGATTACATTTCCGACACCTGCGGGCGAGACTGCACTGACGGTATTAACGTGGCGACGCTCCATATCTCCTTGATGCAGTGTAGCTGTTTGGACTGGCCATTGTTCCTCTGGCAGTTTGAGAAATTCTGGCCGTTCATCCATCTCCCCGTCAGTTGCCTTACATGTAATCCTTGCGACACATCATCCACTACGTTTTCTTCGCCGGGAATGTGCTTCCATTGACTTGGGTCCGAATTATTCTGGATCTCCCCGACCCTTGCCGAGACAAATGGCTTGAAACTACGGGAAGAACTTTGAATCCATGCGAGTGTGATACTGCTGTCAGTGAAGAATTTGACATCGCCAAATTGAATCGTACACTCTTTCACTATCGTTTTCGCGAGACGGGAGGCGAGAACGGCTGCTGTTAGCTGCTTTAGGGGTGCCACTCTAGACTTAGCTGCGACGAAGTTTACTTCATAGGTGCCTTGTTTCGTTTTCTGACGGATGTATGCGCAGGCCCCAAATGCTTCTTGGGATGCGTCTGAGAAGACACACAGTACTGGAGATTCTGGAGTTTCGGCTGGAACGAGGGATCTCTTGAATCCGATCTGGTCAAGCTCAATCATTTCCTTGAAGAGCTGAATCCACTTTTCTTGTACATCACATGCAAGCTCATCGTCCCAATGAAGACCAATTTGCCACAGCTCTTGCAAGCCTATTATTTTTGGCTCTGATGACGAATGCAGCAGCGAATCCAATGGGGTCGTAGAAGCGGGCAACTTGACTGAGAAGTGTTCTCCTGGTCATCTTTATTCCAAGGTCTACTGAATGACCTGTCAGGCACGGTAAATCCACTTTAACTTTGAAGCTAAACTCATCTGTAACGTAATTCCAAATTACTCCAAGCACCTTTTCTTCAACTTCTTCTTGGAACATCTTGAATCCCTTTTCCTGATTTTCTGTGTTGTTCAGAACTTTGTTTGACGTCCAGCCCTTCACGGCAAACCCTCCACTCTCGAGTACTTTGTCTAGATCTCCTGTCAACTTCTGAGCCTGCGCTACAGTGTCTACAAAACCACAAATATCATCCATGTAGGAATTCTTTGTGAGCACCTCGGCCGCTTCCAGGTAGTCCTTCTTGTTTTCTTCTGCTGTTTTTCTTAATGCGATTTGGGCCATAGCCGGGGCTGGCTTACCACCAAACGTCAGGACTGTTTTTACGTACACATTGGGTTTTCTGTCTGTTTCCAAATTGCTCCACAGGAACCAATGGACATGTTGATCTTCTTCCGGGATGAGTACTCGGTGATACATCTAAACCTCAAGAAGACTCCAAGAAGATCGTTCAACATATTGGGTCCCTTAAGCCAATAATCGTTCAGTGCATGACCTTGATAGACTGAGGAGGAATTGAAGACGATTCGTACAGGTGTGCTTTTCTTCTCGGGTCGAATCACCGCATGGTGTGGAATATAATGTACCAGGCCTTTGTAATTATCCATTTCTTCTTCAGACAGTTTTCTTGAAAATTTCATCTCTTTCATTTCTTTTATCTGTTTGTCGTAAGCCACACCTTTCTCTGGGTCTTTCTTAAGGCATCTTTCCATACTTTCCAACCGTTTCATCGCTAATGACTTATTATCCGGCAACAGCACGGGATTTTTCTTCCAGGGGTACGGTACCTTCCACTGCTTTCCCACCTTTTCACACGACTTTAAAATGATTTCCGCTTCCTCTCTTTCAGCTTGCGTTAGCTTGTCAGCTTCACAAACACACAGTTTAACCTCTACTCCCATTGCCTCAGTCTTCCAAAAATCTGACATCTCTACTGGTGGTAGATGGTGGACGCGACCATGCACTTGGGTTTCTCCTGACTGACCACCGAAAACCGCCCATCCTTGAGGCGTTTTCCTCGCAACTAACTGTCCAGTTTGCCTGGTCTGTCCAGTATGCATCTGGGCGTGGTCAATTCCTATTAGTAAGTCTACAGGACCTTTGCCTCTGTGTATCCTTTCGTTCTCCAGTCCAAGAAGCTTGGCGATCGGCTTGAGCTGGACTGCTGACACTTCTTCACTTATGAGCGGGATTCCAATTGCTTTGATTGAGAATGTCTCGGTGTTGTCTTGTGATGACACAGGGACTTTGTAAACTTTAGTCATCATCGTCTCTTCTTCTCCTCCCACGTTCGTAATCGTTACTGCGGTGTCATTTCCTTTGAGCCCCAGTGTAACTGCTGTTTCTTCGCGGATTAAGCTGATCTGTGCTCCCAAGTCAAGGAGCGTGTTGCTTTGCTTTTGGAACCCGTTTTGACCGTAAATCTTGCACGTTATCACCGGCAAAAGAGTTTCATATGGCTCAGAGAGAGACGCGACGCCAACTTGAACTGCAGTGCTCTTGTGAAGCAACGGATGATGAAAATGCATGCATTCCCTTCCATTCTCAGTTTTCATACACTTTCGACGTCTTCTACAATTATCACCCGATGGTCTCTTCCGGCTGTTTTCATACAACTAAAACAAACGTGGTTTTCTTTGGCGACCTGGATACGCTGGTCGATACCAAGTGCAGCGAATTTAGGGCAGCTATCTTGCCAATGGGACGAGCTTTTACAGTACCAGCATTTATACCACTTCTGCTTGGGTGTGTCGACTTGAAAGGCACAAACTGATCTGCTAGATCTCAATGGGGCAGTAGCACGCATACGCGATTTCATCTCTACATCCATCCAGTTCATCAGTCGCTCTAAAGTTGCTTTTTCTCCTTGACGTTCTAAGTCTCGTGACCAAACCTTTCGATCATCCGAACACATTTTCTGCTCGATTATAGATAGCATGTGACTATTGTCCATGTCATTTTGACTTCCGACCTCCTTCAGAATGTTGAAACTTCGTTTAACTAGGTGAACTAAGTCGCAAAATCTTGCATCTTCTCCCGGTTGTAGAGCTCTAAACTTCACTATGTCTTGAGTGATTGTATCGGACACGAACCTTGGATCTCCGTAAATAGCATCTAAATAATCCCACGCTGCGTCATAGTCAGAGCCGATCCCTTTAATTAATTCTAATGGCTTGTCTTCCAGACATGGGCGAAGAAAGGTTATCGCATCCCTTTTGCTGTATCTCGACTCTATCGCGTGCTTAAAATCGGCGCGAAAAATGGCATACTCTCTTACATTTCCGGTAAATTTAGGCATCTTGAGCTTTTCCATCTTAAATCCACAAGCGCCTGTTGTAGCTTTGGAGTTGTTTTGGATGCTATTATGTAATTCATTTCCAGAAACAAAGGACGTGTTTTCATGGTTTAAGGTGACATCATTATTTCCGGAACTTGTTGAGTTAATAGGATTATCATCACCCGAACTTACAATAGGGGCGTCGTCTTCTAGTTGCATACTTGGAATTCCATTACTTCCTGGCCCAGCAACACCATTATGTTTCGTTTTAGAGGCTATAGATGTATCACACTTTTTCAAAGGGGCCTTTCCCTGCCTTAAGAAAGAATCCAAATATATTTTTGCGCCCATTTCCATTGACATAAAGTCTTCTTGACAATCTGCCATCCATCGCTCTTGTACCTCGAACTCACTGTCATCTTCGATTAATCGTAAATAATTTTCGTGCTTCTCCAAAAGATTGTCAAAGGCTAATTGTAGTTCACTCAGACCATCTTTTACCTCATGCTCTGGTCTTTTCACCTCTATTAACTTTGCTAAGGACTTTCCACATCTGGTAAGCGTTCCTTTGGCAGTCCTCCGATCGGTTTTCGTAGCTTTCAGGGCTTCCTTAGCCATGTGCTCTTGCGTAATTCTTCGTTACAGCCAAGAAATCAAATGAAATGTTTCCTTACTCGGAACTGATCAGCTCAGGCGACCACCACAAACCCTATAATATTATCAAGTCTTTAATAATTATTCGATCTAAAAGAAATACATATATAATTCGAAATCAGGACAACTCAAATAAAAGCTGAAATCTCGTAGCAAATTCAGAAAACGTGATTGGAAACTTACTTTTGTGGCGGGTCGGTAAAACAGTCTCACTCTACAAGTTAGCAGGTTCAGGTAAGCGGATTTTTAAATAGACTATGAAACCGACTTCTCTCTACTTTCAATTCTTCTGGACAACTGGTTTAAAACTAAGCTAATGATTTTAGGTCAATGTACGGAATAAGTGTCAATCACGAATCGTCTGATCAAAATAAATCTGTCATCAAAAGGCAACGCCTATTTGTTAAATGAAACAGATGTTATGTTTATACTACATGTATCTTTGACTCCAACTGTGTCGTTGTTATTAAAGAGCTGTGCACGTGCAGTGGCAAAAATATAGATCTTAAGGACGTCGACAATTACACGAAGTTGCTGAAATATAAATACTGTAAGTCAAAACTGTCCACTCGCTGTACAAGATTGCGACTTTAGGAATCACGTTGTTTAACATTCAAAAGATAAACAAAAATCAAAGACCAAAAGAAAATACCTGCAAATGTTAATACAGTTTGATTTGATGATTTGAGGTCGATACGTGACATAAGAACTTAAATAACATCACACCAGCTGATCGCTGAACATGTTTGTTTCCCACGGATAAACGTTTTGCTTGTTTTCTCGCACGACAAAACTCTCTTTTCTTTAAAATTGTCGTAGACTATTAGCATTCTTCGTTGATCCGGACCTTCACACGGGTGAAATATTCAATGACGCGAGTACATGTATATTTTCTGTGGCGTCCGATCGATTTGACTTCAACCTTTTGCCTTTCACGTCTAATTCCATATGTGTAGCACATAAACTACTGCGGTCAAAGGTTTTGTCGACGGTCATCCGGCTACAAAATCAATTACAAAGTCGACAAAGCCTACTGCCACCCATCCCCTAACACACATTTGGTGAACCTCTCAGATTCTAGAAGACACGTGACAAACGTAAATCAGGGGTTGTTTACCATTTACAAGCAGAGACCAGTTGGTACTAGGTTTGTTCAAATGGTAAGCAAACACTCCCGAATGGGAAATTTAGTTGGGATCAGCGTGTACCATTTACAAAATCCGTTCAAGGTTACTGAGAGAGTCTGGAGGGAGGCAAAATCATGGAGGAATGCAAATGGTAAACACATTTTCCGTTTGGGAATTTTGGACTACCTTTCAAGAAATCCCGATTTCTCCGGGAATTTTCCGTCTGGGAAGACTAAAATAGGCTTACCATTTACTTTCCAACCGACATTTCCGGATTTTTTCGGTAAATGGTAAACAACCAGGGTCTTTTCTCAACGACAATGGAGGCAGAGAAGAGAGACCCTGGAAACGAGGTTGGGTAGGATATTGTTCCCGGGTAGGATACTTTTTGCTCCATTTGTTTCTAAAGTAATAGCCTAATTACTGTAATATTACCTTTCCACCACACTTCCCTCTTTTCATCTGAAAAAAATGAAAATAGAAAAAACAACTTACATTCAAGTACTTTTAACCCATACTTTTCTATTTTCCCTTGACCAAGGTTAACGCTCAAAATACAGCTATAAAACCACTTTTGGGCATTCACATCGCCAGCCTTCAGTATCAACTCAGCTGATACCATGAAATAGAGAAGTGATCCTCACACTTAGCTGGACAATTTAAGCAATTGTCTCTTATAGACACCTGAAATTTTCAGGTGGCTCCAACGAATTCAAGCCCATGACCTCTGCGATGCTGGTGCAATGCTCCAATAACTAAGCTATGAAGCCACACAATTGGGAGCGGCTCAATTTGTCGGGGTTGGCTTATTGGTGGCGTAAAATATTTTTTCAAAAATACAGAAAAACTGTGATCAATTTTAAACACTTTGCAGATAAGTTTTCTACTTTCTCCTCTCTAAAGGCTTTCCTGGAAAGTCATGATAAATCAATACAACCATAGCCTTACTCAATATTTGAGAAAAAAACGTTGGAGGGAAATTTAACAAATCGAAAGTGGTTCAGCGTTGTCTGTAATCTCATCGACAACGATATTCATCATCACAGTAGTCAAAATGTTGTGGACTCACAAGGAGCAGCCGAGTCCACAACAAATTTTGACCACTGTGACGACGAATTTCGTTGTTGATAAGAGTACAGACAATGCTGAACCACTTTCGATTTGTTTTTTACCACAATATTCAACGCCAAAGAAAGTTTTTAGTTCAGAGCGTGACAAAAATCATGACACAGAGAAAGAGCAAGCGCTTTCTCGCAATATGATTGGTTTATTTCCCAAAATGGGCTGATTGGCTATTACATTGCGTGACAAATTGACGTGAGCATGAGGCGTACAGCATTGTCTAGACTCCAATCGACAATGGCAAATTAGCCAATCAGATTGCGAGATTACAAGCAATTGCGGTAAAAAATGAAATGGAATGCAAGAAACTGCATTTGTAGCTCATCTTTCCTCTACTCCACCAACATATTAGCCGTTTTCACAAAGAGACGAAAAACCAGTCTCTTTTCCCAACCAACCCTTCCACGGTAAGACGCGCCAAAGTTCTAACATCTTTAGAAAAAAGAGATCGACTATGGGCCCATACTTTGGATGCTACCACGCAGCTCTCAAGAAGTCCAGTTCTTTCACGATATTGTGAGCGACAGACTGTCCAATCACTCATCCACATTCAACCGACAGGCACTGCGTGCCGTAAAAAAAAATTCATCTATGAAAAATGCCACCAAAGCTGAAATTCATCCAATCAGATCGCTAGGATAAGCAATGCGAATTTCCAAAACAAAAGCAAACGGTCGAAGAGCCTGTCTGTTGAAGGGGGGCTCTAAATTCTGACATCTGACGAGGAACCCGTAAGACCAATTTTCCGTCTCAGACGAGATTTTTGTCGATAATCTGAGTGCCTGAGGAATACTTGACCTTTAAAGTACTCCGCCTTATAAATTCGTTTTTCTTTTAAAAAAATTATCACAAAATGTAGCAATTATATTGTCACAGCATTATCTCAGTATAACAAACTGGACGTATCACCATTGACATCAAAAAGAGCCGCAATCAGTGTTGGCGCTTAGAAAAATATTCTTTCTCATCAGAAAACCAAACTGATGTAATTCTGACCAAGACAGTGATCGCTACACAAGGCACTTTCGCCGTAGTCGATCGGAGCGAGATTCATCAGGGATGTCCATTTCTAGCTTTGGCATGCAGTGAAGTTCTGCATTCACACCAGTCAAATGCATTGTTCCATTTTAGCTGTTACCAGTTCCCATAACAAGCCCTTCAAGGGCAAGACAACTCTAGCCCCTAAGGCCTGGGACTTATAACTTCAATTGCCATGTTCTCTCTTTTGAAAACTGGTCTGGTTTGCTTTTGTTCCGAAAACCTAAATTGTTGTCTTTATTACATTGAAAACAACGACTTAGTGGACAATAACAAGTCCCGTGGTTCACGTCTTGTTTCTTTTTATGAGTTTGGGGGCTAGAATGAACCACCAATTAAGACTAACTTTGCCAAACATCGAATGTTTGCTACAAGGATGTGAAAACATGCGACTCACCTCACCTTTCTGGTAGGGTAGGCCGCCCCATAGTAAATAGGGCACTCAAAATTTCTCATTCAAGTGATCCACAAATGCTCATATAGTCTACTTTCAGGCAGACCAGAGTTTGATACAATCCAGTCTTATTGAGTATCAACTCCAACACGAAAAGCGCATGGTAAAGTGACTGAGTGGCTCCCATGTTTCCTTCTCTCTTTTTCCTTTTCTTTCTTTTATTTTATTTTGTTGTTGTTTGTTTTTTTTTTCAATCATGGTTTTCTCTTTTCCAGTACTCGTAAACGCAGATAACACAAAAAGAAAATAGACCTCTACTAGCAGGGAAAGCCGTGACAAGAACTGTCGGAAAACATTCACATTTTTCCTAGTCTTTATTTCATAACCCTTACATCGATATAAAGTTTGCCACGCTTTCTTAATACATGAGCACACAGAATTAAGGGCTTCACTGGCAGGGGCTCTAAATTCCTGAAATTAATTGAAATTAATGACTAAGATGGAAATTGTGAACCCCAGTAGATGAAATGAGGAGATGATATCTTTGCAATGGTGACTCGCGGAAATACTTGGAAAAAATTCCGAGTGTAAAGAAGCACAGAAGCTCCCTCTGTGCTGGTGAACAAAGCAGTAAGCCAAAATGAGTCCAAAAAGGGAACTCTTCATTTAGATACCAAACACAACAAAGTACATGTACTAGTCTTGCATTTTGGTAAGATATTGCTCCTGGTTTTTACTCTCTTTGTTTCACGCCGTTTGTGCCTTCCAAAGTAAAACTCCGATTACGCGTAAATAGTAAAATCGGAAAGCATTTTTTTTGGCTAAATTGGAGAATAGCACCCCTAAATCTACTATTCTCCAATTTAGCCATTATGTTCTTACGTGAAGACTTCTGACATGACCATGTTTTTCTTCTTGATAGTACTAATAGAGGGCCTCAATGGGGTTAGCCGTAAAATGTGAAAATGACAAAATGATATAGCCTTTTCTTTCATTTTTGTTGTTGTTGTTTGGGTGTTTTTTTTCGGTCATGGTTCCTCTCTTTTCCAGTACTTGTAAACGCAGACAGCTACAAGAAAAACAAAGAAGACCTCTACTAGCAGGGAAAGTCGTGACAAGAACTGTCCAAACACTTCCACATTTTTCCTCGTCCT
>NC_090889.1:45319231-45321731 GCF_036669925.1 Montipora capricornis
GTTCTAAAGTTAACTCCATTTACTGAGATATTACCTTTAGATGCCGATCCAGACTCTTTAACTGAAAAAAAAAAAAAATAGGAAAATAAATTTTCATTACTTATTGTTGGAAATAGGTACATGAAGCAAAAACTTTGACTTACTAAAAGGACACTTCGTGTTGGATGTCAAAATTGGGCGTGCATCTTATTACTTGAATTTCTGGACATAAGTGGCCTTGGGTACAATTTAATGTTTCCTTATATTGGAAATTTTGTTCAACCGGCTCAGAACAACATTCAACGAAAATCAGAAAACATTGCTGGGTTCATGTTTTTGATTTGGGGATAAGTACCTACATGTAACTATCGCTCCCCACCCTCTAAGAGATGCACTTCCCACTTTTTCGGAGTTCCTGAACCCTTCGAGCCTCCTGATCTCAAGGGCTCCTGCCCGCCTCTTGCAATACTCCTTCTACGCAAAAGCAACATAACCAACGTCACACGTTACCTCGTTTTTTACGTTCCATGTTTCATCTTCGGACTGAAATAAGAAATATATATTCATGTGAATGATATGATCACTCTTGATTGATCTCATTTAACTAATATTATAATAAGGAATTTTAAGAAGAACTGCGAGAAGGATTGGCTTATTGGCGGCATAAAAATACATTCTAAATTCAATTTGTTTTTAAAAAAATTACCACAAAATGTGGTTAAGGTTTGGGTTATAACCCAATGTGTCAAGTTTATGTGCACCATTGACATCGAAAGAAGCCACACTCAGTGCCAGTGCGCAGAAAACTATATTGTTCTCATCAAAACCCCATACTGATGTAATTGTGACCAAGAAAGTGATAGCAACATAAACACTTTGGCTGTAGTCGATCAGAGCGAGATTCATCAGGGATGCCTGTTTATAGCCTCGATTGCATGCAATGAAGTGTGAAATGCATGGCTCAATTTTACCTGTTACCAGTCCCCATAACAAGCCTCCACACACAAGACAATAATTATTATTAATCTAACCCTTTAGGGCCTCCCTGCTTAACTTCAATTTTCACCTTCTCCATTATAAAAACTGGTCTGCTTCGCTTTTGTTCTAAAACCTTAAATTGTTATCTTTACCATGTAGAGAAAATGACGTATTTGAACAAGAAGTCCAGAGGGTCAGGTGTTGGAAACTACAGTTTCTTGTTTTAATTTTGTTTAATAATCATTCCATGCATCTCGAAGAATCTCGTCAACACAACTACTCTCTATGGGAAAGTTCCTATAAATTAATAAGTCGAGGTTGTCGAAGTTGCTAAGACAATAAATTATGATAGACCTCATTCCCAAGATCATCTCGAATGTCAAATGTAATGCCAACCAATTGTTAAACACTTCATATTTCAAACATCAGGTCTTTTCTTTTTTCTTTTTTTGTGAGTTTAGGGGCTCGAATGAACCGCCAATTGAGAAAAACTTGAAAATCTTCAAGTGTTTGTGTTAAACACGAGACTCGCCTCTATCTAATACCGTCGGGTAGGTCGCTCCATAGTTTAGTGGGTACTCAAAATAAATTATTTTCATCAAGAGTCCCATTCAAAAAACAACGGCCCTTTTTTCAGGTTTAAAGGGTTTTCCATTTGGAATACCAAAAAGATTCATAAATGCTCATAATTATAGTCTATTTACGGCCAGTCCAGTGTTTGATATAATCAAGTCTTATTGAGTATCAACTCCAACAAGATAAATGGATGGTAAATTAATTGATTGGCTTCCATGTTTCTTTCTTTCTTTTTCCCATTTTTATTTATTTATATATATTTTTTTTGTATTGCCTTTTGCATTTCATTCCTTTTACTGGAGATATAAAGTTGGTCACGCCGTCCTGCCATGACAAGAACTGTCGCAAAACATCCAAATTGTTTTAGTCCTTCAAAACAACATTAAGTTTCCCACGGTTTCAATAAAAGTGCACGTGGAAGGATTTCACTGGAAGGTGCCGTACATTTCTGACCCTGAAATGAATGACTGAGATGGCAATTGTTAACCCCGGCAGATGAAATGAACAGATGATATATTTTTAATGGTGAATCGGGGATACTTGCCAAAAATTCGAGTGCAAAGAAGCAGTCAGATTTTTGCGACTTTCCCTGCGCCAGCACCAAAAAGGTGTATTAAACCTTTTCATTACTGGCATTGTTTCTAAGAGAAAAAGTTCAGTAAAAAAGACAGGTCATGCAAAGGGAAAAAGGCTCGTTTCACCCCAAGGACGCCTTCAATTTCATTAATTGCCCAAAGCTTAATACTTCATTTTCATTTTATTCTAAAATAGTAAAGATAGTGGCGTAATTAAAATGAAACGGAAATGAAACCTAAACTCCTGTTCAGCAGGAGATGCTTTCTCAAATTATTGAGGTCATTATCTTCAACAAGGAGTGTCTCAAAATGAGCAAGACTGAGTTATGATTAGCTTTGATTGTCACGGGTCGCTGTCACGTAATGCGACTTTTGGCAAAGAAACGAGAGAG
>NC_090889.1:45329231-45339231 GCF_036669925.1 Montipora capricornis
GCGTCTTTTCTTGGAGATCTCCGCCTCAACGAGTTCAAAGTTTAGCATGGTGGGTTTCAAGAGTTGATCGGTGGTGGGGAGTGTGGTTCTGGTGCGTCGTAGCAGCATGCGCTGGGCTGGTGAGTAGGTGTGACCTTGAGGTGGTGTGTTTCTGTATATCAGCATGGCGCTGTGGAAGTCATCAGCCTTTTTTAACATGGATTCTGCAACTTTGACGGCAGCCTCTGCTCCTCCGTTACCCTCAGGGTGGTAAGGGGATGATGTGGTATGCCTAAATCCATATTCGACAGAGAACTTCCTGTAGTCTTCACTGATAAACTGTGGACCGTTATCGGTGTGGCAGATTGCCGGAACACCATATCTCGCGAAGTAAGCTTTTGTTTTGTCAATGACTGTGGAGGAAAGGGTATCGTCTAGCTTGTCTACCTCGATCCAGTCGGAGAAATGGCAAACAGTCACTAGGTATCTTTGCTTTTCCAGCTCACAGAGATCTTGACTGATTATCTGTCAGGGACCTGTTGGTATTGGTATTGGTAAGGATCTCATTGGTTCTTTTGGTGCAGAATGACCAGACTGGGCGCAAGTACTACACGCATCACACATGTCTTGGATGGACTTTCGCATGCCGGACCAAAAGAGGACCTCACGTGCCATACGTATGTTCCATTCCCCACCAAAGTGGTTGGCGTGGATCTTGCGAAGCATGTCCTTTTGCATCGAGTGAGGTACCATAACTTGGGCGCTTTTGTAAATGATGCCGTTTTTCACTGACAGTTCGTCCCTATAAGTCCAGTAGGGCCGCAGATTCTCGGGGATGCTTGCTCTGTCTGCTGGCCACCCTTTGACAATGACGTTGTATAAGGTGTTCAGAGTGGTGTCTTTGCTAGTTTCCTCACGTAGCTGGTTTTCAGTGATCTCCGTTAGTCTCGGATTCCGTGTGTTGTAATCGGACTCCATCTCCATTCTGAAAACATCAAAGTCCCGTACTCGGGCTGTGATGGGGTGGGGGAGGGCTGCGCGAGAGAGTGTGTCTGCGAGGTAGAGAGTCGGTCCTCTCTTGTACGTTATTGTGAACTGGTAACGCTGTAATCTCATAAGCATTCGTTGTAGGCGGGCTGGTGCCTTGTTCAGTGGTTTCTTCATAATGGTTTCTAATGGCTGGTGATCTGTGTGGACTGCAATGTTAGTCTTGCCATACAGCCACTGGTCAAACTTTTCGAAGCAGTTGCAGATTGCTAGGCACTCTTTCTCGATCTGAGAGTAGCGCTGTTCTGTAGGATTCATACTTGACGAGGTGAAGGCAACTGGTTGTAGTTTGCCGTCATCACTGGGCTGTAAAAGGGCGCCGCCGACAGCATTATCACTGGCGTCCGTCTGGAGGACAACTGGTTTCCGAAGATCATAATAGGCTAAGACTGGGGCGGACGAAATCAGTTGTTTGGCCTTGTTGAAGGCTTTTTCTTGAGCCATGGACCATGAAAATGGTACAGCGTCCTGGGTCATCATGCGTAAGGGTTGAATCACAGAGCTTAGGTTGGGGCAGAAAGGCGAAAGATAGTTAACCATGCCTATGAAGCGAAGGAGTGCTGGTTTGTTCTGCGGTGTGGCCATCTGTGTTATTGCCGCTACTTTGTCTGGGTCAGGTTTTAAACCATTATCCGAGATAATTGTGCCCATAAACTTGACCTCTTTAAGCTTAAAGCGCAGTTTGCCCGCGTTGAGCTTGATGGATTTTTGGTTACAACGTTCCAGTAAGGCGATGAATCTTCGGTCATGGTCTGCCTGGGCTTCCTCGAAGGTGTTGCCCTCCCCATACACAAGGATGTCATCGGCTATACATATGATCCCATCCAGGCCTTCCAATGCAGATGTCAACCTCATTTGAAACTCGTCTGGTGCACTAGTAATACCAAATGGGAGACGGAGCCACCTGTATTTGCCGTATGAGGTATGCATGGTTGTCATCCATGAGGATTCCTCATCTAGGGGAATGTGGAGGAAGCCTTCTTTAACGTCCACTAGAGAGAAGCACTTGGCTGCACTAAGCTTATGAAGCTGTTCATTTAGCGTGGGCATTTGATGTTTCGGACGCTGGATGGCCTTATTTACCGTCTGGCTTGGATCGATGCATACGCGGAATTTTTTGGGTGTCTCTCTTATTAATTCATTCGAACACCATGGGGTTGGTTCATGTACTTTGACCAAGACGCCTGCCTGCACATAACGATCTAAGGCTTCTTTCTCTTTTGCTCTTTTCGCTACCGGTATTCGATGGACGGGCATCTGAACGGGCTGGAGACTGTCATCAATCTGAAAGTGTACAGGTGGACCAAGCCGGCCAAGGCCTTCGAATGTGTCAGCATACTGGCGTGTGATGTCCTGAAGTTGCAGCTGGCCTGGCGGGGGAAGTCGGCGGTTTGAAGGAATAGTAATTGGAGCCGAAGGTGATGGTGGTGGATTGCACGGGCTGGCTGTGGTCTCGTGGAGTTGCTGGAGATGGTTGCATGCCGTAGGGTTCACCTGGTTTTCGCATGGTACTGTATGCTGTTGTGTGCCAGGAAGGTCATAGTGTTTGGTACTCGCATTGTGGTCTGCTGATGAGTGAAGGGAATGAGTCTCGTCCGCGTGCACTCTAATTATGCCCAGTTTTTCGCTGTCACTGCCAGACAGAAGTGCTGGCTTGATGCCAATGCAGGAGTCTGACAGGACTTGAAAGATAAGGGTGTCAAACTTGTTGTTCTTTTCGCACAAGAGTTCCACCTGACCAACAGGATGAAGTGGCTTGGAGTTTCCATAGGGGTGTAGGCGGTAGGGGGAGTGCTTTACTTTGCTGTCTGGGAAGAAAGAGCGCAGGGTGCTGGCCGCGATGGTGTTGCAGGTTGCTGCAGTGTCTATTTGGAACTTTAATTGCTTGAAGGTCCGGCCCGTCGCTGAAAGTGATAGGTTTGTGAAATATCGTTTTGATTTCTCGACGGATGCAATGCTGTGAACTTGTGTGCCTAAAGAGTATATATAGTCGTGATCTTGGTCATAGGAGGATGCGTGGTCCTCTGCTGTGGCATACATCTCGGTGTAATGCAGGTCTCTTGGTCGGAAGTTTGTACGTGGGTCACGTTTCTGGCTGCCCTGAAGGCCCCTGCCTTGTGGTCTCCAAGTAGGTCTGATACTGGGGCTTGGAAGTTTGCGGTCTTCTAGGCAGACACGGGCAAAATGGTCATTTCCACCACAGCTGGTGCAGGTCTTTCCATTAGCTGGACATAATTTCCATGGATGTGGACCACGCCGATCTCCACACCAAAAACAGGTACCAGGCTCCCTGCGAAGTTTCATCTGACTGTGTCTAAGGCCCGTCCAGTGGACATGTTCGTCGATTCCTTTGGACGAATCTGCAATTGACTTGTTTGTCTGCTTGGCGGACTCAATAGCTCTCGCTTCGGCGACTACATCGGACAGGGACTTCTCAGAGTTGTCAGGTTTTATATGTGTTTTTATATGTGTTTTATATGTGTTTTTATGTTATCCTCACTCAACCCAAATATAAATTTGTCTCTACAAAGTTCATCACTAAGATCGCCATAGCCACATAGGCTGCCAGCGTGTCTCACCTTAACTTCCCACTCTTGAATGGACTCGTGAAGGCCTTGTGAAGAGGTCCAAAACTTGTATCGATCGGTCAGGAGTGAACTTCCTGTGCTGCCTGTGTAATGGGCTCGTAGTTTATCCATCCAAATCCAGGGTTTCTTTTTATCTTCGTCTGGAATTTGAGGTTCGATTGTGTATATGACCACGGACAAAGCTTCATCTGGAAGTGCAGATCGTAACGCTGAAATTTCTAGTAGAGGACTCTTGTAATGAGCGGCTCGTTCTGCAACAGGATCTTTAGCGAGGTCGCGGTAATTGGCTTGTACGCAGTAATCGTTGAATCGTAACTCGAAGTTTTTGAAATTTTCGCTCACATTTCCCACAAGTTTGAGCTCCGGTCTTTTAAGGTTCGCCATCGTGTTTCCCCACTTCTGACACCAAGTCTTGGAGCCGGTATTAGTAACAGAACTTCCTTTATTCGTAGTAATACATACAATATGGCGGCTCTATATCGACGTTCCCCTACGTATGATCGTGCGAGTAGCCGCTCACCAACAATGCTATACACCTTGTACAATAACAACAATTTGATGGATGAAATATACAATTTCAGAGACAAATATCTCAAAGAATATCGAGTAAAAAAGACACATGTATCTATACTCAAAGAAGCAAAATAGCATCGTATAGTATCCAGATATAAAACATCTTCACTAAATCCTCAAAGCAAACTTAACCGAAGAAAAACAACCGCGTGCTGAACTCACTTCGCCATTCCAACACCTTTGCCAAAACTTATCGTAAGTTCATAATACGGATTTACAAGCTTATGAGAGGCAACCTTGACACAATCCTTGACTTAAATTGACTTTAAAGGATATAGTATCCAACAGAATTCTTAAAATGCCGAGATGTCCGTTGAAAAGGGCCAGAGAAGCGAAATAAACCCGACGTAGTAGCCACTACGGCAAAACATCGCGACTCACGTAGTCAGATTTCACACTACGGCTGGATGCAACCGACGTACATGCGCAGTGTTTCATTTTGGGAGAAATTTACTTCCGGCAGCCGTATTAGCGCCAGCCGTAGCGATTTGCTTAAAGTCTCTAGTGTTAATTAAAATTCACCGGAGGACTTAATTTTTTTCTCAACTTCAGGAGAGCCTCAGGTCTTGTGTGGATGTAAAACTTTCACTGTATTTACCCGCCCAAGTGAACCCTAAAGGTCAAAAGTGAAGTTAGCCCATAATATTACATATTGTTGGAAAGGTATTGACGAGTTCTATCACGTGACGGAGTTTGGGCACCCTGCCGTCTATTGGGTTCCCTGTGCGTTGTTTTAACCTCCTAACATTCCAAGGTTTTACCACCCCGAGCTCCCACTTGGCATGCAAGTAGAGGGCACTTCTCCCCACCGAACGACACCCCTTTCGCCCCAAGGCGAATAAACTTCTGGATGCTACGCCCCTAAGTATGTGGCTTGAGTGCATTCTATGTGGTCCTCCAAACTCGTCCTTTTGCCATGCGAGAAGCAGCAGTGATAGAAAAGCCCGTATTTCGGGCCTCGCTGGCACTGAGCATGCTCGAAATCGAACTTTACCAGATCTTCCTTCCGTATGACCGTGGAAGATCTGGGTACGAGATTACTTCGGTCCAGCACTTCCAGGGAAGGCTCTACACTATAGAAGAAGTGGTTTTTTTGCAGATGGGAATCTGTTATTTTTTCCTGTGACTGTACCCTCCGGAACCGTCTTGGACGATGCGCAATTGAGTAGGCCATTGGTTTGGCTCTAACTCTTCCAGTCAGGAGCTCATTACCTGGAACTTCCATCTGCATTGTACGCTTGAGTCAACCCTTTCCCGATCTTTCTGTTTTTAGAACTACGTTATTTTGACTTATGTGACACATGTACGTACGTGACGTAAAAAATGGCTGACCATAGGTCTCTTATGATTGGTCATTGTGAACATGTGTGAAAACATCCACTGAAGGCCCTTGCGAGGTTCTTGTAAAAATAGAAAGATGCAGGAAAGGGTTGACTCAGAGGGTTAATATGGAAGATGGAGGCTCTGGGTAATGGCTCCTGTTCCAGTGATGGCCCTTTCGGCTATAGCAAGAGATGTTTTGGTGCTCTTGCTTCCTCTAGATTTGAGCTGCCCCTTAGGACCCGCCCAGGAAGATGCACAATTAGACGGGCCATCCCCTGGTATCCTTGGTTTGCCTCTGGCACCTCCAGGGAAGTCCACCCCTTCCCCCTGGAATGAGCTGTTCCCCCTGAGCCCACGAGGAAGATGCACAAGTGGGAAGGCTGTACACTCTTGAAAAAAGGTGTTTTTTGCCCATAGCTCCCCCCAGAAACAGCTGTGGTTCTCCCCGACGCGAAAAGGTTATAGTGCACAATCCGAAACTCTACCCGCCAGGCAAGTTTCGGTTCTGTAACTCTTCTGTGGAAGGCTCCACCCTATGAAAAGAAAATGGAGCGCATATTTTCTAAGACAGACAGCTGTTATGGGTAGGCCTGAAAAGGTATTAAGTGTATACTTGTGGGTGGTAATTTTTAACCAATCTCTACAAACACTGACTACAATAATTATTATGTGAAATATACAGGTGCTGCTGGACAAACAAATGAAGTTAATCAGAGGTCTGCTGTTTGACTGTGCAATTTATTTATTTATTTATTTATTTATTCAAGACAATTACACAAATGATTACAATAAAATGAATAAAATACAGAGATGAACAGTGATATCTGAGTAATTAGGTCAGTCTGTACAGAATAAAGGGATTCCTTATTAAACGCAAAGTGCCTAAAAGGAAATATATATGCATATATATGTAAAAAACCAAAAAAAAGATACTATGAGTCAAAGAATAACAATATCATCTAAATAGGGGCATCTAAAGTCAAATCATATCAACTCCAAATAATCAAAGAACTATATAAAAATCTCTCCTTATTTCAATTGAAGTTATTAATATAAACTCATTTACTTTTACAAAACAATGATAAGTGCTGAACTGTCCTAATAGCTAGCAAAAATAGGGCTCGCAGTGGTAGAATTGTACTGAAACTACCATGAGAGTTGCAGTGATGCATGACATGCACAAACAGGTTTATGGATAAATAACGATCAATAAAGTTTTCTATTATAATGTAAGTGTAGGATACATTCAAGAATAATATATTTATATAATTATATGCATAAACAACTATGAAGTTACATTGTCCTATAATAGTGATTTATTTGGGTAATTTGCCCACAAACTACAGAATGGATGCAACCACATAAAATTAACTTACATAAAGAAAATAATTACTTTTGCATGGTTTGCTGAAATTCCAAAATTTGTAAAATTATTTGTAATATTGTTATTAACACATTTCCACATCTGAAAGAAAGCTTCTTTTTGTACCTTTACAACTTTTTACAGCATTTTGCAGTTATTCATTAAGTGGCAAGATGTGACATCATTAATTTGCCCAATATTCTGTATTAGTATATACTAAAACTGCTACGTCCACTTTGGCTTGTTAATTAGTATATACCATGAAACTGAATAGTGATCTCCACATGCGATGATTGCCTAACTCGGAGGTGATAAGCCAAGTGTTTTAAATGAAAGCATAAAATAAAGGTACAGAAATGTATATTAACCCAAATACTTAAGGGCATATTTTGTATAACATAATGATAGTTTTCTCATTGCATGATACACATCTCAGTTTATAATAATGAGCAGTTCTCATTTATAAATTATCGTTACAAAATATTAAACTTCAACACCATCAAAGCAAGCACTTTGACAGGTTTCCTGGTCATGTCTGCATTGATTTCTTGAAAAACTACACCACGTAAATTTAAGATTTATAAGAACTTTCAGCCTCAGCTCTAAAATTAGACGTTCTTATATAAAAAAAGAGTATATTCTTTAATTTTGTACTCATAACTTTTCTGGTTGGTTTAATGCATCACACAATGATTCTCATGCTCCTGTTTGTTTTCTTGTACTCCAATAACATTTGCCCAATATTCTGTATTAGTATATACTAAAACAGTGGATAGCATTGAAGGCATGCTCTGATTGGTTACTCAAACAAAGAAACTGGCCCAGGATTTGCCCCCAAAAAGATTGTTATTGTTGCAGGAATAAATAATAATAAATCATTAGTTAAAATCATCTTTTCGTGTTATATTATCGCACTGTTTTAGTATAAAGTAATTTAACAACTATTCACCTGTAGAGTTGGTGGCTAGTGGTTGATATTTACCAGCAAGGTAATATCCACCACTAACCACCTCTGATTTGGCTTGTTAATTAGTATATACCACAAAACTTAACAGTGCTCTCCACATGCGCTGATTGCCTAACTCGGAGTTTTTTGGTTCACTTTTTATTCAGCTGGTGTGGTTATCACTACAACAATTATTCACCTCAGTGAATAATTATTGTTAATTATAGTATAATAATTGTTGACCTCACTATTATTGCAAGAATGACGTACATGTAGATGGTGCCATCAGTCAATCAATCTGGATCAAAAGGAACAATACACACCGATATTATTGTGAACCATATACCACTTTCGACACGAAAATATGTTAACTTTACTATGCGTCGAAATGACGCAAGATTCGCAAAATAGCATTTGCCCTGAAGTTGATCGGTTTCACAAAAATGACACCCGTTGCTTGAACAAAACAAACCCTCGTTCTAGCTCGAACGTTGGCAATTAACTTCCACTCCTTGCAGCCTCTGTAGTAACGAGTTGCAGGTGCTCTTGGTCCATCACCACCATCATCAGAATGTTCACTTGTAACTACGTGAGCATCTCTACGACCCTCGTGTTCATTTTCATCGAATTCATTGATCGTTGCTTGGCTGAAGCGAATCTCTCTTGTTTGAAGAAGTGTTCTCATCATGATGATACCTCACTTGAACCTCTTTTTTAATTAAATCGTTTTACAGTTTATTACGCCTGCAACAAAATTAATATAACAAGAGGCTCTAAGTAGCCTATACTCATGCGCTGCCAGGTTATTTGTACTTTTATTGACAGTTTAATAATAATAATAATAATAATAATAATAATAATAATAATAATAATAATAATAATAATAATATAATAACTTTATTGTACACTACAAAAAAAGGTATATAGGTGTTACAAGAATCTATTTGAGAGAAGTTGCTCTTTATCGTGTGAGTTCATTGACCTATACTTTTCAAAACAATTTGAAGGAAGTTCTTATTTTTTCTCTGGGTCCATTGGGCTGTAAATTTCTCTCTCTGCAATTTCTGAAGCAGATTCATGCTTTCTTATTATTTGTTTCCTTTCTATATTTGATAATTCAGAGAAACATCTAAGAAATGCAACCTCATAGTTTGTTTCAAAACAATTAAATTTACTTTGTATAATAGAACAAAAGAGATCAATAACAGAATCTACATTTGAAAATACTTTTGTTACATTTTTTGGTTCAGAACCATTGTATACAAAAACGTGGTAACTCATCTTTTGCTTTGCATACCACTGGAAAACACAACTGATGCAGTAGCTAGAAATTCACATCAAAAAGCCTGTGCTGCTTTCCTTATTATCCAAAATGACAGTTTTAAGCTGTTGTTTACTGGGAACCACATTACGAGATAAATTTCCCTGACATCTTGCTCTATGAATAACTTTTACATGGCTAGCGACCTACGTCTACTTTCTTTAGAAAATCAGAAATAAAAACATATTTTGCTGGAGTAACATTTCTGATAAATTGCTCTTCCATTCTCAATGATACTATCAACTGTTTTAGAGGTGCAATTGTTACAACACTTTTGAGGTGGAAAAACAAAATAGAATAAAATGACACAGCAGAACATTCTTTGCAAGAACAAAGATAAACATCATTTAAGTGCTCCTAGGGTCTAAAATTTTGGTTTTGAACACATAATGAATGAACACTGCTTCCACTGTTGCTTTACGTTTTAATAATGTTAACACATTTTAATCTCATAAGTAACCGGTGTTTGTGCACATATATTCTAAAAATGTTGTACCAAATTCATTAATGAATCTACTTCAATTGAAGTACATGTTGCAAATGGGTCCCATACCTAATAAATCTCTGCCATGAGAGTAAAAAATTTTACACCTCCCATTAGGCAGACAGTATATTGCTACTGTGTAAAGTTTAAGTGTTGAAATATATGCATGATAATTATCCATGAGCAAAGAATCAAAGGCAGCTAACATTGATATAACATAAGGAAAGTCTGAAATTATAGGAAGTGCACTATTTAGCAAACCAAATTAAAGTTTTCTTTGTGACTTATGTAAACAGCCATCAATCAATAATTGGTTCATTTCTTATAATGAAATGTCCTACTCATGTAATAACTGGCCCTACAGTATCACTGGTCA
>NC_090889.1:45354231-45376731 GCF_036669925.1 Montipora capricornis
CTGCGTGTCTACTATTTTTCTCTGTTTAATGAATATGCGAGAAAAGCAGACCTTAACTAGTGTTATTGAAATCCAAAAAGAAAATTGGGAGTGACCACGCATTTTTCGAAGATAATTTATCAACAATATTTGTAAAAAGCTCTGCAATACAGAGCAATGTATGCGGTTCTTTTCCAAATCGAAGCTTCATTATCTCTGAAAAATGCATGGTTACCCCTTAGGGGTTAGGGGGTCACAGCTCCTTTCCTGGGGGTTGCTACCACGTGAGAACAAGACCGTTCAGGCCGTTCTCCTATATGCAGAGCATTCCCCAGGGACGATGAAGACTAACCCCCTCATTACACATGCATATCTTTGGGTTAGGGGGTTTCGCTAAAAATCGGGGAGAGCTAGAGCCAAATGACAGGTTTTTCTCAAATGTGTAGAGCATTCCCTAGAGACGATCAAGAGTAACCAATGTCATATTTGCATGTAACTTTTCACTGGCCCAATGCATTTCAAGGGCTTAGAGGGTCCCAACTCCTTTCCAGAGTGGCTGCTACCAACGTAAGAACAGGCTGTTCTCCCATGTGCAGAGCATTCCCCAGGGACGAGGAAGACTAACCAATGGTACTACAAGATGCGCCATCTGATGGCGAATGCATTTCTTGGGGTTAGGGGGGCCCAGCACAAAACCGGGGGGAGATAGCCGAGAAACAGTTTCCTCTGTGGTATGTCGAGTATTTCAAAGGGGCAATGGAAAGTAACTAATAGCATATTTGCATGTAACTTTCCATGGCCAATGCATTTTTTGGGGCTAGGGTGTGTCCCAGCTCCTTTCCAGAGGGGGGAGGGGGTTGCTACCCCATGGAAACGGGCCGTTCTCTCATATGCAGAGCCTTCTCCAGGGACGATTTAAACTAACCAGGGTTACCACAAGATGCACATTTCCATGGCGAATGCATATCTTGGGGTTAGGGGGACCCAGGTCAAAACCGGGGGGATATTTGGCGTGATAACAGGTTTTTATCACATGTGTACAGCATTCCCTGGGGACGATGGAAACAAACCAATATCATATTCGCATGTAACTTTGCATGGGGAATGCATTTCTTGGGGTTAGGGGGTCTCAACTCTTTTCCGGGGGGGTGCCACCAACTCTTCGTTACGAGTCACAGAGACGAATCTCCCCCCACCTCCTGGCAGATTGCCCATCCCAACGCGCAACTCCATGCCGAGTCTGGAGGCCCCAGCACCAAAGAGGGGGAGATCACGTCTGGCGCCCGGGTCACAGTGGGACCGATTCCCGGTGACTCGGGGCGGCCTGCAGAGTCCAATTAAAAAAACCCTTCCCCGCCCTGGGTCAGGGCACAGGAGGGACCTCCCTTGGAGAGTTGGAATGATTTTTTCCTGTGCCCAAACGGGTCAGATTCTCGCGTGTATGACCGGAAAATCGGCCCAAACGGGCCACTTTTACCCTTGTCCGACCGGGAATCGGCCTGACTTCTGCCGAAGGGAACTGCATGCTTCCCATTGGAATTTTTGGTCAGGCTTTTGGTGCATTGAGTTTCTCTTAAATCACCTTTGACCTTTGCATATTGATCCCAAATAAATAGTTCGGTGAACTTTACTGGCCTACCACGCCCTAATATGTACCCGCGTGTCCGGTTAGTAGCATTGTGGGAAATTTTTGCCCATTTGAAAGGTGTTCGCTATAGTGTCCTATAGAGGCTGCGCACACATAGCTTGCCAGATAAAGTCACAATTAAGGTGATATCCTTTTTTTGTAGCGTGACAGTATCGTGGCATTTATATAAAATGAAATTGCTGTAACACAGTTTTGGCACGGAAAAGTCAACATATCGGTCAGAGGGTTCCGGATATCCTGCCACATCATAACATGTTTTTAACTTGTGGGGGGGTGGGGGGGGGGGGTGGGGAGGAAAGCAGGTAGGATGTGTGAAAAAAAAAACACTTTGCTGTAGATATGTTCTTTGTAAGTCCGACATTATAAACAGAAAAAGACGAAATATTTGGTGACACGTAGCTTGTGAAACCACTTAGCTGTGGGTTTGAATCATAAACGCCTTCCGTCCTGATTTCTCTAAATGTTAACGCTGGATTTTATACCATTGTAAGAAGGTTTAGCGTGTTTTAAAGACAGGATCGAGACATGCATACCATTGAAGATGAGAAAGGGCCGCAGATGTCACAACTTAAATGCAACAAGTCTGATTGCTTGTTTCTGCATGTTGAACAACGTGTGCCTCTTGCTGGCTGTATTAGCGTAAAGGATGTTCTTTAAATGACCCTATAAATATTAAAAGGAACACTACGGTTAAAACAGTTTTTCCGGATCCCACGAAGTAAAGAGGAGGGGATCTAACAAAGACCGCAGTAAAAGGTGGGTAGAAGCAAAACAAGAAAAGTGACAAATGAAAAAGAAGACTACTGTACGTAGTACCTTGACGCTAGGACCGCATCAGAGATACACGACATCAAGAGGACTGCTATACCTCAATCACCTAGTTTACTCAACACAGCTCAAGGAAAATTAATACCCCTTCCACACGTATCCGGATATTTGTGAATACGTAGGTATGGCGTTCTAAGAAACAAAAATAGACGCTACTCCACAAGTAGAAAATAGGCTGGCGAGGCGAAGGCGGATAATTTAAATATGAGGAAGTCAAAGGATGGACCCCAGGCTTAAGAACACATGCGCGCATGTTCTTTATGGAGGGCGATTGTACTCATGCGACTCGAAAACGTCAAGGATTTTACAAATACTTATCAAAAAATACATCCATCTGTTTTCAAAAACATCCGGATTCGTGTGGAGGGTACCTAAGGCAAAAATATATTATTCCTATTTTGTTGAGCGAAAGACTAATGGCTAGCTTTAGGCAGCGAGTGGTTATCGCTCACGAATAGACTTTCGAGTGAGGATAGCTTTGTTCGACTTCAAAACCGCCCAATCTGGCCACAAAGTATGTTTTCACCCCAAACGTAACAAACTTACGATTTATCGAAGTATTCCACACTGCAATCACAGACATACCTACCACGCGGTGCTGTCTGAATGCCAACACATTCAAAGTGAAACCACTTCTCACAGTCGTCGCAATGGATCCATTTCAGAGTCTGCTTTTTTTTTGGCGTCAGGTTTTTGGCAAAGATAAGCCTGGCAGCGCTCAGTGTGGAGGTCTCTTGTGGGCTTATTATCTCAACTATTCTGCCTAGTGGTCTGCTTTCTTTTCCTGCGCGCTGGATTGCTGTCCACGCTGGAGGACGGCACGTTGGATGTCTGTAGAGTTGGTCCTTCCACAGAGGAGCTGCTGGTAGTGGTAGATGATATCGGTAACATCATTAAAGGGGAGCTGATGGTTGCAGTAGAGAAAGGTAGTGTTTCTCGCACCGATGACGAGGTACTGGTGGAGGTAGACTCCAGTATCGTTACTGCCAACGATAAGGAGCTTCTGGTGGCGGCGGAGGGTGACACTGTTACTGGCATCAATGAGTAGCTACTAACGGCGGTAGAAATCGGAACCTTCAATGTTGGGGAGCTCTGAGTTGCGGTAGAGGTCGTTACCGTTACTGGGGGCAGTGATAATGTGTTACGAGTAGCGCGGTAGACACCGTCGCTGGCACCGATAGCGAGCTACTGTTGGCGGTATTACTCGGTAACGTTACTGTCACTGATAGAAAGCTCTCAGTAGCGAAGGAGGACGACGCTGTTACTGAGGAACTCGGAGTAGTTGTGGAGAGCGAAACCGTTACTGGCACCGATAGAGAGTTACTGCTGGCGGTGGATACGGGTACCGTTTCTCGCAACCACTGACAATTACTGGTAGACGTGGAGGATGGTACAAATGTCAGCGGAGAGCTATCAGTGGTGGTAGTGCATAGCATTTCTGCGGTGGAGCCGATGGTGCCGGAGCTAGCGGGTAGTGCCACTGCAGAGCTAGTTGAGGACGTGTTGCCGTTATCAAGCTGAAAGACTAAATTGTCCTTTGAGGCCAGAATTTGGCATAAGTTCCCTAGTCCGTAGTTAGAAGGGTGTTTAAAGTCTATTCCCCCTGGCATGTTGGTGACTCTCAGACGAGACTGATTACGTTTGACGTCTTTATATGGGACTTTTGCAGATCTTCCAAGTACCTCGCCTGCCATGAAAAAAACACCAAATATTGAAGACAAAACTTTCTCAAGGACTTATTTTCTCTTCAGGAAATCTGAAGACGCGCGTTTGGAGAGTTCACTTATCAAGGTCGTCGGAGGCACTGGCTTCCCAGTGCTTCTCTTATTTAGCTTATTTGTTCGATTTACATGGCATAACGTTCACATGAAACTTAAATAATAGGAGAAGAATATCAGGGTTTAGGGAGCTCCGGCCTGAGCGGACTGCTTAATGATGAGGGGGATCTAGATATTTCAGTAGCGCCAGGCGGCCACAACATTAATATGTTACTCACTGCATTTTTTGTTGAAAAGCTCTTGGACTTGGCGCTGCAACAGCACTTTTTCTTCCTCACGAGATTGTCTTTGTTGCAGTCCCCTTCCTGCAAAATAAGTTTAAGCACATGATGTAGGATACTGGATCTAGAAAGACATCTGCACTGGAGGGATCTGAGCCGCACATTCAGGTAGCTCCAGAAGGAGAGGGGAGTGAATTAATGTGCCATTACTACACAAGTGAATTGGAACTATAATTTTAGACGGCAAATACCTTCTCCGTTAACAAAGGAAAAGAATTTTCCTGCCAACTGGGACGTTTCTACAAACCGCACTGCAGTAGGATGGCCGTACACATCCATGGTCCCAGTACCATCGTTGTCTGATATAAAGAGGCACCTAACCCCTAGATCTTTCAGATTATCGCACTACGAATAGAAACAAGATTTGAAATGTTACGAATGAGTAGCCATAGATCTTAAAAGAACAGTAGATCTACCGGTCCTGTCACTCTAATCATTATTCGCATGGATAGCATATTTGCTAACTGTCTGATTGGCAGTGGAGTCGTTGACGCTTGAGAGTTTTCCTGGAAGATAAGTGGTTCGCGCAGGTGCGCATGTGGCAGGTCTCTCATCAAGTTAGGGGCTGCCTACAACTAAATTTGCTTGATTTAACCATATAAATTCTACTAATCGAAAGTACTTTGGCTGCACTACCAGCAGCTATTCTCTCCAGTTTTTACTTTTGGCATAATACCGGATGAACAAATTCATTTTGATTACCTCATTACTTATTCTTTTTGAGATCCTTTTGATTTGCTCTCTTGTTGAGAGGATCTTTTCCGTTTTAGCCCGGCTGTTATAATTAGCTCGCTCCTCGGCGTTGAGCCTCTTGGACCATGCATCTGCCAGACACTCATTTCGTTCCTGGAACGTCATTTCTTTCAGGGATTCTGTTGAGAAACCATTATTTCTCATAAAAAAACCAGACAAGGATGGCAAAAACGAGACTTTTAGAGATTTTGGTCTTTACTTTGACATTTTTGTGGTGGCTTTCAACGAATGCCTTGATTCCGACGGAGTACTGTAAACTTCTTATAGTTTTGTATTCTTTGTGGGTTCTCTAGACACATTTGACATGACATGATGAGGAATCAGAAATTTTGAGACTAAAACGCTCCAATCAGATAAATTTCATCAATTAAGAGGGGTACTTTCGGTAGTTTTCATATGAAGGTATATTTTGAAACATTACTCCCCTTTGCGGAAAACAATACAACCTTTCGAGGTCACATAAACATACCGTCTATTTGGGCTGTTTCCTTGCAGAAAAGATGAAAACCATTCAAGCGTGACTTGTTGACACTGCGGAATGAAAAGAACATCAATTGCAAAGAGGCATTAAGTTTTCAGATCCTTCAATAACTTTTTTATAATGCCTCTAATTCGTGTTTTCCGATAATTCGCTGAAATCCGAGCCTCGGAAAACAACCTCTACTGAAATCCCGGAAAGAAACATTCTGTAGAACTGATATTTAGTTGTACATGAACACGTTCACTAATAATAAGCAGAACGTATGAACTATAACGACGAGCGAAATGAAGAATCAACTAGGTAAGATTAGGGTTAGGGTTAGGGTTTAGGGTTAGAACGGAATATAGAACGGATAAACGGTAGAGAAAAGGAATGATCGGAGAATAGGCTATAAACGTACTGCACACATACTTGGACATAATTATACGTGAATTGCTCAGACAAAGCACCCCGAAGCAACCTCGCAAAGATATGAAAGAGCTCTCGGCAAGAACTGAATTGCAGAGAAAGGAAATAGTAGTGGACATGTATTTAAATGCTGCCGGCGTTAAAAGTGATTGACGTTGTCAGCCTGCACGAGCTACAAATACCAAAAATTCCGCTACTAATTGCTCACAAAATAGCAATTGAGTGCGTTCACTTTTTGCGAGAGTCAGAAAATCGATTAGCCACTGGCGAAATCACTAGACGGTATATTCAGTCGGCCAAAGTTGTTTATTATAGGGGTTTGGCACTGCATTGGTGGGAGTCAAGATGCAGTGGATAAAGATCACGATACCTGACACTTGTTATTGATACCCCATGACATTCCTAGGACGAAATGTCAAACGATAAAATCTCACATAAGAGCGGCTGAAAAGGAAATTAAACAGCCTCAACCTGAAAAACGATATTCTTACAAAAAAGACTCTATTTTAGCCCTAACTTAAAAACCATAAATTTATCCGTGCAACTGTCGTGTACTACGGCATCCCACAATCGAACGAAGCGTTTCAAGGTTTATTTGATTGTTTTCATGGGAAAATAGCTTTAATAAGAATTTATAAACAGGATACTATTCACTTAAAGTGCTGTCATGACTTGAATTTTTAGGTTTATTATATAGAATTCCAGGTGTTAAACAAAGGTGAAATGTAAATGGGATGGAAATGGGCTCGAAGAACCAGAAGAACCAGGACCAGAAGAGGACCAGGAAAACTAGATGGGATGGGAAAACCACACCCACCTAAGTTTATATTACAAACTGTAAAAGTGTACATAGCCATAGTTTTCAATGTCATTAGATGATTCCTTAATCCTGGAAATATGTGATCGCTCTTTCATCAGAAAGTTGTGAAAATGACACTTTAAGAAATATAAACGTGTGTTAACGGTGAAAAGGCCGACAAAAATCCCCCAAAATTTGAAACTACCGACAAATAGTAAAAAAAGGCGATTTTGAGGAGGATAAATGTGTGTTAAAGTTGAAACAGCTAGAGAAACCCAAAATATTGAAATAACTTCCTAGTGATCATTAACCAGTGTAAGTGTAGCCAGCCATCGTATACGATGGCATCCGGTATTCCATGATTCTGGGTGTATTTGATCCCCGATTTGATCGCTACTTCGCCCAAAAATAATTAAAATGGCAATGTTAAGGAAGCACAAATGTATGTTAAAGTTGAAATGGCTGGAAAAACCCAACCAAAAAAACCCAAAATATTAAGATCATTTCTTTAAATAACTGAGGAGAAAGTGCTGCCTTTGTAATTACATCTGCAAATGGTTAGACTCTCTAGTCTTCTCGGATAATGACGATAAACCGGAGGTCCCGTCTCACAATCCTTGTTCATTAACTTTGTGGGACGTTAAAGATCCCACACACTATTCGAAAAGAGTAGGGGACAGTGTTCCCGGTGTTGTGGTCTGACCTTTGTATTACAGAGGGCCATGTGTTAGAAAACTCTAACCCTAACCCTAACTGGGTTAATCATGTATTACCCTCTCTAAATAAAGAACATTGTATTGTATTGTATTGTAGTCAGCCATCGTATACGATCACGTCCCCGATTCCTTGATTCTGGCTGTATTTCATCGCTACTACTACGCCAAAAAATAATTAAAATGGCAATTTTAAGGAAGAATAAAAATGTGTTACAGTTTAAACGGCCAGAAAAAACGAAAATATTGAAATAATTTCTTAGTGATCATTATCCAGTATAAGTGTAGCCAGCCATCGTATACGATGGCATCCGGTATTCACGGATTCTGAATGTATTTGATTGCTACTTCGCAGAGAAATAATGAAAATGGCAATTTGAAGGAAGAACCAAAGTGTGTTAAAGTTGAAACGGCTGGAAAAACCGAAAATATTGAAATAACTTCTCAGTGATTACTAGCCGGTATAAGTGCAGCCAGCCATCGTATACGATGCCATCCGGTATTCCATGATTCTGGGTGTATTTGATGGCTACTTCACCGAAAAATAATCAAAATGGCAAATTTAAGCAAGCAAAAATGTGTGTTAAAGTTGAAACGGCTAAAATAACCCAAAATATTGAAATAATTTCTTAGTGATCATTTAGCAGTATAAGTGTAGCCAGCCATCGTATACGATGGCGTCCGGTATTAGTGGTTTCTGGGTGTAATTGACCGCTATTTCGCCCAAAAATGGCGAAAATGGCAATTTTCGGAAGGATAAATATTTGTTAAAGTTGAAACAGCTACAAAAACCCAAAATATTGAAATAATTTCTTAGTGATCATTAACCAGTATAAGTGTAGCCAGCCATCGTATACGATGGCGTCTGGTATTACTGGTTTCTGGGTGTAATTGACCGCTATTTCGCCCAAAAATGGCGAAAATGGCAATTTTCAGAAGGATAAATATGTGTTAAAGTTGAAACAGCTACAAAAACCCAAAATATTGACATAATTTCTTAGTGATCATTAACCAGTATAAGTGTAGCCAGCCATCGTATACGATGGCGTCCGGTATTACTGGTTTCTGGGTGTAATTGGCCGCTATTTCGCCCAAAAATGGCGAAAATGGCAATTTTCAGAAGGATAAATATGTGTTAAAGTTGAAACAGCTAGAAAAACCCAAAATATTGAAATAATTTCTTAGTGATCATTATCCAGTATAAGTGTAGCCAGCCATCGTATACGATGGCGTCCAGTATTCATTGATTCTGGCTGTATTTGATCGCTTTTTGGCCGAAAAATAATGAAAATGGCAATTTTAAGGAAAAACAAATGTGTGTTAAAGTTGAAATTGCCAGAAAACCCGAAAACGTTGAAATCATTTCCCAGTGATTATTAGCCAGTATAAGTGTAGCCAGCCATCGTATACGATGGCGTCCCGTATGCCTTGATTCTGGGTGTAATTGATTGCTCTTTCGTGGAAAAATAGTGAAAATGGAAATTTTTGGGAGCATAAATGTGTGTTAAATTTGAAACGGTCAGAAAAACCCAACATATTGGAATCACTTTTCAATGAATATCAACCAATGTAAGTGTAGCCAGTCATCGTATACGAGGGAGTCCGGGTTTCCTTGATTCTGGGTGTATTTGATCGCTATTTCGCCGAAAAATAAAGAAAATGGCAATTAAGTAGGATGAATCTGTGTCAGAGTTGAAACGTGTAAAAAACACAAGTTATTGAAATTACTCTTCAGTGAATATTAACAGTACGGATGTACCCTGTCGTCGTTGTTGTGGGTAATGTCATATAGTATACGATTGACGGCTGATAGCCGCGTACGATGGTGCATTTTCAGCGGCTATCACCCATAGGGATCGAGTGAATCGGGTGAACACAGTGATTCAGATACTTACTGCCCTGGAAAAACAACTAATCCAATGAAGGTTGATGGATTAGTTTTGGTATGTTTCTTGGAATTCCACTTCCCTATGGAGAAAGGGTTAGATCACACGCGGTTAAGAAAAAACAAATAATGGAAGATTCTGCCGCCGTCACAGCGATTATTGTTAAAGGCAGTCAACTCTCCGCTAACGACAGCTCTACTTACAGACACTTTTTTCCATTCCTCATTTTACCTTTCAGTCAAACTCTGTATTTACATATTCCCGTAAGCAGACACTCTCTCGTAAACGGACGCGGACACTTGAAATTAAAATTGGATTTTTCTTTTGTTTTCGCTCTCTCTTAGCCCACCCCTCGTATAATAATTGACTCTTGGCAATGAAATTTGTCTTTAATTTGCAATACAAACAAAACTATGACCTTTGATAGAGCAACAGAACAGTGAGGTTGGCTTTGTAAAATCTCCATTTGTCCGTGGGAAAGCATGCTGTCCGTTCGTTTGACATGAACAAGAGTCCAACATGTATTTGGGGTTAGTATATAATTCACGTAAGCGGACATCCCTACTGACGGACGCTTTTTCCAATTCCCGATGGTGTCCGCTTACGAGAGAGTTGATTGTAGATGAATTGATCCGCCAGCCTGATGAGGTTTGCAACGAGTTAATTAACAGGCGAGGACGGATTAAAAGGAAATGAAATTCGCTTCTCATTTTGATAAACAGCGTCGTGGAAGACCACAGTTTGACACATGGGAAAACAAACATACTTGGGACTGGTTTCGCTTGCAAGGCTTCATACATCATAAGCCTTTTTAAAACACAAATTTGCTGGAGAATTAAGATCACAACACAACACCGAGAACTCCGTATCCTGGTCTTTTTCGAATAGTGGGTAGGAGTTTATGAACAAAGGTTGTGATATGGGGCCTGCGATTTATAGGTCTTCATAGTCCTTATTCAAGAAGACTCGAAAGTCTAACATTTTGTGGATGTAATTACAAAGGAAAGGCATCACCTTCTGTCCGGTTACTTAAAGTCTCTGAGTGTTTGTCCGGCCGGAATTGAACTCATGACCTCCGGCACCGCCCGATGCTCAACAGGGCCAAATGTTAGCCAACACGTCCGCCTGCAACGTGTAGTTACGGAGATTTTGAATTCCTCGTCGAGAAAAGAGATAAATGCTCTTCCCTTATGTCAAATTGTGGTTTTCCACGGCACTGTTAATAAAATTGGGGAGGAAACTCCATGACTCTTGGTCCTCTTCTTTGAGCTTCGCCTGTAAACTTCGCCAAGCTGGCGGATCTTTTCATCTATTGGCCAATGATCCCTGTAATGGCCGCGGAAATCTTCCATTATCTGCTTTTTCTTATCCGCGTTTGATCTAACCCTTTCTCCATAGAAAAGTGGAATTTTTCAGGAACACCCAAAAACAAATCCATCAACCTTCATTGGATTTGTAATGCTTTTTCCAGGGCAGTAAGTATCTGACTCACTGCATTAGGAATTTTCCGCTCCTGCGTATGTACAGCGGTTTTCCTTTCAAAAGGTAAAATCACTCATGCATATTGGAAGGTGAAAAGTAAAGGGTCTTTCTGCAGGTACCGGAAAGCAATGTGTTTTTGGTCACTTGGGATTCGTCTTTATTTGGAGTTGTTTTGTTTTCTGTCTTTTGTTTCGTTTGTTTTACGTAATTTCTGCTCCGGTACTTGCAGAAGCTGCCAAAAGCTCATTGTTTGTGCAAGAAAGTTGCGAAGGAAAGCTGAGAGAAAATGGAGAAAAACTAGAACAATGGAAGACCTACAAGTATTTAAAACTAGAAGAAACTATGTGACTTTCCTGTTGAATAAGGCAAGACGTCAATTTTACTCTGAGTTTATGGAAGAGAACAGTGTTGATCAACGCAAACTTTTCAGAGCTGCAAATGAGATCCTTGGCATTAAAGAGAACTTAGTTCCTACATTCCCGGATCAACTAAATAAAACTTTACTGGCAAATGACATTGCAAGGTTCTTTGTGAAGAAGATTGATGACATTCGAAACGAAATAGAATCCACATGTGCTATTTCATCAGACTTGCACGAAGTACCGCCAGACCCTAAAATGGAATGTGCGAAAGTTTTACGATCATTTAAGCAGTTGTCTGAAGGCGATATTAGCGCAATCATAAAGAAAGCCGCCAAAAAATCATGTGATTTAGACCCAATGCCAACCCAATTGGTGGTCGACTGTCTTGACCAATTGCTACCTGTTATTACCACCATCGTTAATTGTTCACTATCACAGGGTGTTTTCCCTAAAGCGTGGAAGGATGCGCTCGTCAAGCCTCTCCTCAAAAAACCCGGTCTTGGTACGGCTTATAAGAATCTAAGGCCCGTAAGCAATCTGCAGTTTCTGTCAAAAGTAACAGAGAAAGCAGTTTTTGACCAATTACATAGTCACCTGGCGGAGAATGATTTGTACCCCCTACTGCAGTCCGCATGCAGAAAGCAACACAGCACGGAAACGGCACTTTTAAAAGTTGTAAATGACATCTTCCATAACATGAATCGTAGACATATTACATTATTAGTCCTGCTTGACTTAAGCGCAGCATTCGACACAGTAGACCATAAGATCTTACTACAGAGACTTGAAACATCATTTGGAATTACAGATTCTGCGCTAATGTGGTTTAAGTCATATCTGTCGGATCGTTCGCAACATGTTATCGTAGAGAGCGCATACTCTGATAGCACTGAATTATCTCATGGAGTACCGCAAGGGTCCTGTTTAGGGCCGCTGCTGTTTACCATCTATGCTAGCAAGCTCTTTGAGGTGGTCAAAACCAGCTTACCAATTGCACATGCTTATGCAGATGACTGTCAGCTGTACTTGTCTTTTAAGCCAGACAGTGGGTTAAGTGAGATAGAAGCAATAACATCGATGGAGCGTTGTATCAAAGCAGTCAGAGCATGGATGTTAAAAGATAAACTTAAACTGAATGAACAAAAAATGGAATTCTTGGTAATAGGGACGCGACAACAACTGGACAAAGTATCCCTTGATGAAATGACAATTGGAAATTCTAAAGTTAAAACAACTACTACAGGGAGGAGCCTTGGAGTATGGTTCGATCGTAACATGAAATTTGATACCAATATAACGAAAATGTGCGCTATGGGACATTTCTATCTATACAATATAAGGAGAATAAGGAAGCATCTCACATATGAGTCAGCTCGTACACTAATACAGGCAACGATAATATCCCGATTGGATTATTGTAACAGTCTTCTTTATGAATGCTCTGATGGTCAAATTAAAATGCTTCAGCGCTTGCAAAATATGGCTGCTAGACTTATATGTAATTCTACACGTTTTTGTCGTATTACGCCGTTGATGTTCAAACTACACTGGCTACCAGTCAGACTAAGAATTAAATACAAAATTTTATTGATGACTTTCAAGGCAATACATGGACTATCACCTGATTACATACAAAGTCTAGTTCAAGTCAAGAAGAAATCACTATACAATCTCCGATCTAATGATGAAGTTTTATTGGCTCCACCAACTTTTAAATCAAGCAAGACAACAGGAGACAGAGCGTTTCAAGTGGCAGCACCCTTTGAATGGAACAAATCACGATTTAAAATCTTTCAAAACGAAACTTAAAACATTTTTATTTCAAAAAGTAAAATAAATATAACTGTAACCGTAACTGTAAAATACAACTGTAAATATAATCATAATTAGTCATAAGTTTTAAACATTGTAAATAAACTTATTGTTAATTTTAAGCGCCTGAGATCATTTTACCTATGGATCATGCGCTATATAAGTACTTAATTTGATTGATTGATTTGATTGAAGTAAAACATGCATAAAATGGTCAAACAGATATGAAATGGTAAGACTTGCATGTTGAATGATGAATGAGCAGAAGCGCTTCCGAGAGTAATGTCGCAAACCGAAACTCGAATGTAGAATTATGAAATCAGTAGTATAGGAGTTTGGGGTACCAGATCATTTTTGATCTGTTACCAAACCCAACTCCATACTACTTTCCATATTATGGCTTCCAACTTTTGATCTCGTACTTTTGGTAATCTATATGTTTTTCAATATTATGGCTTCCAACTTTTGATCTCGTATTTTTAGTAATCTATATGTTTTTCAGTATTATGGCTTCCAACTTTTGATCTCGTATTTTTGGTAATCTATATTTTTGATCTTATATTTTGGAAATCTATATGTTTTTTAAAATAATATTACCAAGTGAAAAACTACATGATTAAATATTCACGTAATCAATCAAATGGAACATGAAAGAATCACAAAGCATGACACTCTCGGAAATAAAAAAAGGGGTTTCCCCGTGATTTTTAACCAACCACAAGTTTCACATATTTACTCAACAATTGTGAAATTTTTCAGTGAAACTTTTCAAATTTGTGAAATTATTTTGTGAAGTTGCATGCATAAAATAATATCTCATTTAATAGTATATAGATGACTTGCAAAAACATACATGAAGAATTGGTTCTTATGGAAGAAATCATATGTCGATTCTGTAATAAAAATATCGGAAAGCATACAAAAAAAATAGAGCAATGTTGCAGTCAACCGGATATAGTAAATAATAACAATATAGTTTGCCAAAATTGTGGAACAGTTCATGGTTACAAACCTCTTATTGAGTATGTTGAATTTCATTATAACAAACACAGATTCCATCGTAAATCAGTTTATCAAAGAAAATATCACATCGAAAACATTATAAACAACATAGCTCTTAAAAATGATTTTCAGATAACCGTGAAGAATAAGGATAAGATTTTAAGAATTTTTAATGAGATTGGAGGGATTGTTCATACGGTTAACATAGACAGAAAGCGTATGATTAATATCAACTTTATTTTACGAAAGATATTCAAAATGCTTAATCTTCCTCATGAAAAGATCAAGACGACAAGATCTAAAAAGACACATGAAAAGTATGATCAATATTGGAATGAAATTCTTTCCATGATATCTAACAAAATTGAAAAGATCATTCAGGAATGAACTTGTTGTTGTGTTTCACAAGGAATTTGTCGACACTTGGACATACATCAGTTACAAAATCGTCAATATTTTTCATTTCAGTGTGAAACGATGGATTGTAATCACCGCTTCTCAACATGTCTTTTAAATCAATTAAAATATGCTGATAAGATTGATATGCATATGTGCAATTTTGAATTTTCAGATCGAGGTTTTGATGATCCATATAACTTTTAATTAACAGAGCACAAGTGCTAATCGCTACGAGAGCTATACCACCGGTAATAATAGCACTAACCAATCCTCCTGTCCGTGTTAAAATAGAAATCGAATTTCCCATTAGTTTTAATTTTTTGAACCGTTTTACAGCCTGCTTATAAGCCCAGCACTTTCTGTGATATGCTTCGTAGTAGCTTTTTAGTTCATCAACCTGATCTTCTGTCAGTTTATCAGAAATATGGTTCCAGTCAAATATTTTTTTGCGTTTGTCAGTCATATATATAGTTTAGATTGTTAATCGTCTACACATGCAATATAATATACCTGAAATCTGACCACAAAAAGGAGATCTTTTAACCACTCTGGTTGTGTATTTTATTGGGATAGCATATGTATAACCTCTACCTAGTTTATAATGATCATAAAACCGTCCAAAAGCATCATGTAGAATGCTATGTGAATTTAAAATATCAGACCAACCGAAGATTCTTTCAAGTAAGTATCCAAGTCAAAAAACTATCGCCTAGTCCTATTAAGCCCAAAGAAATTCCATTAAGCTCAAGAATTTTGTTTATTGGTATGTTTCTTTCGAAGTAAAAATATTGTAGGTATTGATAAACAAGTGCTGATTTTAATATTTTGTCATCAATGTATGGATATTTTAGTTTTGTTATATGAAAATTGTATTTTACGTGTTTTAATAAGATATTGATGTACATATGTACTTATGTTATATTATATCGTCTCAATAGAACCGTATGATGGTCTAGAATTGTTTTTTCATCTAATATGTCATCCAAATACACACAAAAAAATATTATACTACCGTTAAGGGGTGCTATGTTATTGTTTGGATTCAATCCACCAAACACGGTTGTATTACTTTCTGTACGGTTGTCAGCAGTAAAATCACCAATATGCTTTTTGTTCCAGTAAATCTTACTTTTATCGGTTTTTGGTGAAGATTTGTTATCCCAATGAACAGACAAACAGTGCCATACATTCAACTTGCCAATATCATTGGTCGAATAATCTCCTAGTTTCAAGAAACTTAGCAGACTAGCAGCAGGGCCGACGTACACACACTTATTTACAGAACTAGCTCCACTCACGACAAGATTTGATCCACTATAAGCAACGAATTGGTTAAAATTTTCATTATCATGACCAAATAAACGGTTATTCCAGAACCCTTGTGAGGAACCTCTTGAGGTCAGTCTATAAACGATAAAAACATTAACGGCATCATTATTTAAATTAACCTGTGATATCATTTTTTGTGAACCATTGAATTTTATAAAATAACGACCATTATGTTTTTCAGCTTTTGTACAAACTAAAGGTCTTTTAGATAAATCAGTTTGAGTAGCATCACTTTCTTCATTACTTTTATCAAATATTGTTTGTAATTTTCTGCTTGCATTCATTTTTATGTTTTGACTATTAGCCTTATCAATTTGATATGTGCATTTCGAATACATTTCAAGATATCCAGACAAATATAAATCTAAAAACGAATCTCTAGCAATATCACCAACCTGCGATTTTATAACAACATGATTATCATTTGTAGCAGCCTTTACTATGAGATTTTTATCACTTTCTATGTGCCCATCATTATTTATTAAAAGTTGAGCTTCATGAATAAAATCTTCATTGTCAGAATGAAAGTCAATTGTATATTCTATTTTTTCTCCATCGCTATCAAGAAGATAATCACCATTTTCTTTTTTCACATAAAGTGTCATATATATTACATCACATTATTTTTATGTGTCAAAAACCTTGTGTAGAATTTCAAATAAATAAAATCTATTCGCACCTACATTGGAATACGTGACTCTTAATTCTTTGATATTTCGAAATAACCTGTTGATATTTACAGTGATGTTTTTGTTAGTTGAAAAATTTAAATCAAAAAATTCTGTTCTACTGGTTTGGATTTCTAATTTATGATTGGTTGAAAGTGGGTATAAATTTGGGCTGAATATTTTAAGTTTTTAAATAAATATTTCATCTAAAGTTAATACTTTGTTGTGTGTGAGAAATACGGATTTGACATTGGCATTACTAGCTGTTCCAAACACATAAGCTGACAGAGATCTGTCAAACAAATATGATTTATTGACTGCATCTGTGTTTTTTTCCGGAAATAGTAACCCTGTTATTCTATTTGAGTTCATTTTGATTGGTATATGCAGTTGGAATTGATTGTTTGCAACTTCAAAAGCTCGTTCGTAATCGTGTATACTGAAATCGAGATCATTCTTTGCTTCCCCTTTGATTCCGTAAATTAGTACATACAACGGCAACAATTGAGGACTGAGATTGTCAAAACTACTCTGAAAATTAACATATAACCTTCTTTGAATTTGTTTAGAAGTACCGTCAGGGCTCAAATTTAATATACTGCGATAATATTTGTAATCCGTATTTATTTTTATTGTGTGTGATTTATCAATGTTCATGTTAAGTTTTTCAAATGACATATTAAAAGAATTAAATTCTGAATCATGTCTACCATCTTTTTCAAAATACACTTCAATACACACAGTGTAATTATCACTACAATTATCACGTATCAACTTAAACAAATTGAAATCAAACCTTCCTTTAAACAGATTAGAACCATCATTTGTTTTTTGAACCTTCAAGGAAAATGCTTTTTTGTTAGTTCGATGTGGTGAGTCATTATAGGTAATTAAATTGACGTCTTGAATGCCATAATCTTCTGTGAATTCCAAATTATTCATAGCATAGGCTAGTACATTTTTCCTATTTTCGTGTGTGCTTATATGACTCTCCGCTAATTTTTGGTCTGTGTATTTTTCGCTATTGGTGCGAGTGGTTGCCATAGCATCATTGACTTGCTTTAATGTGATAGAATCTTGATTATGCGTTGCATCTTTGACGTTTTTTATTTGTAAATTATTCATGTCAAGATTCGAAGTCATCTTGTCGCTCCCGTCCAATCTTAAACCTCTTGAAAACTGATTGTCGACATAACTTTTTCTAGTAACATCAAATTGACCGCTTGGAGGTCCACAATTTTATGATCTTTTTTTGTGTCATGTCTAAATCATTCAAAATTGTATTGCTACCGTCTCGTAAAACGACTTGATTTATATCTGGTTTTTTCCCGACCTCAAAATCTACATATGCTTTGTTTGCCACATCTCTTGTACTGGTTGGTTGTCCACAATTTATTATTTTATTTTGCGACATATTAAAATTTCCAGACACATATATACTACCATCTTTTCTCAAATAATCAGACAACTCTGTTTTATCAGCCTTTTGAGTCATAACGTTGTCAACGTATAATTTATTGGAAGCGTCTGAATGTAATATTGGATCTTTTACTCCTAAGATTCTTTCGTTTTTCATATTAATCGGATTTTGTGCTTCAATATTCCCAGTGTTAGTATTTAGATCGAAATAAAAGGCTTCGAGTTGTAGATGTGTGAGCGCATCAGCTGTATTATGTCGACCGGCTCCTACATTTATAATACTTCTATTATCCATATCGATAGCCGCTAACATTTTATTACTTCCATCCAATTTTAATGTCTTAGAAACCTCAACATCGACATAACTCTTTGTACTAGCATCGTTATTTGTTTGTGGTGAAGCAACATTTATCAATTTTTTGTTTTCAATATCGTAATTTCCATCGACTGTGACTTTGAATCCCGGCCCAGCAGGCCCTCGAGGACAGGGTAAACCGGCTGATGTCTTTATATGACCTGTATGATCTCGTCCTTTGTTATCATTAAATATTCCCATATAATATAACATTACATATTTCCATAAAAAATTCCTTTTAACCAGTCTCTTAGGTTTGTCAACATACAGAAATGAATATGGTTTATTGGTTGCTTTTTCGTATGTGTCTTTTGTTACACCCAATTCTTTAGATATAAGGTTTCGTTTCCTATTTCTCAGTCATTACTAGCCGGTATAGGTGTAGCCAGCCATCGTATACGATGACATCCGGTATTCCATGATTCTGGGTGTATTTGATCGCTACTTCGCCGAAAAATAATTAAAATGGCAATTTTAAGCAAGCAAAAATGTGTGTTAAAGTTGAAACGGCTAGAATAACCGAAAATATTGAAACCACTTCTCCTTGATCATTAGCCAGTATAAGACTGACCCAGCCATCGTATACGATGGCGTCGGGTACTACTGGGTTCTGGGTGTAATTGACCACTATTTCGCCCAAAAATGGCGAAAATGGCAATTTTGAGAAGGATAAATATGTGTTAAAGTTGAAACAGCTAGAAAAATCCAAAATATTGAAATAATTTCTTAGTGATCATTATCCAGTATAAGTGTAGCCAGCCATCGTATACGATGGCGTGCAGTATTCATTGATTCTGGCTGTATTTGATCGCTATTTCGCCGAAAAAGAATGAAAATGGCAATTTTAAGGCAAAATAAATGTGTGTTAAAGTTGAAATGGCCAGAAAAACCGAAAATGTTAAAATCATTTCCCAGTGATTATTAGCCGGTATAAAGGTAGCCAGCCATCTTATACGATGGCGTCCCATATGCCTTGATTCTGGGTGTAATTTATTGCTATTTCGCGGAAAAAAAGTAAAAATGGCGATTTTGTGGAGGAACAATATGTGTTTAAGTTGAAATAGCTAGAGAAACCCAAAATAATGAGATCACTTCTCAGTGATTATTAACCAGTATAAGTGTAGCCAGCCATCGTATACGATGATGTCCGCTATTCATTGATTCTGACTGTATTTGATCGCTACTTCGCCGAAAAATGATGAAAATGGCAATTTTAAGGAAGAACCAATGTGTGTTAAAGTTCAAACGGCTAGAAAAACCGAAAATGTTGAAATCATTTCTCAGTGATTATTATTAGCCAGTGTAAGTGTAGCCAGCCATCGTATACGATGATGTCCGGTATTCATTGATTCTGAGTGTATTTGATCGCTACTTCGCCGAAAAATGATGAAAATGGCAATTTTAAGGAAGAACCAATGTGTGTTAAAGTTCAAACGGCTAGAAAAACCGAAAATGTTGAAATCATTTCTCAGTGATTATTATTAGCCAGTGTAAGTGTAGCCAACCATCGTATACGATGATGTTCGGTATTCATTGATTCTGAGTGTATTTGATCGCTACTTCACCGAAAAATGATGAAAATGGCAATTTTAAGGAAGAACCAATGTGTGTTAAAGTTCAAACGGCTAGAAAAACCGAAAATGTTGAAATCATTTCTCAGTGATTATTATTAGCCAGTGTAAGTGTAGCCAACCATCGTATACGATGATGTCCGGTATTCATTGATTCTGAGTGTATTTGATCGCTACTTCGCCGAAAAAGGATGAAAATGGCAATTTTAAGGAAGAACCAATGTGTGTTAAAGTTCAAACGGCTAGAAAAACCGAAAATGTTGAAATCATTTCTCAGTGATTATTATTAGCTAGTGTAAGTGTAGCCAACCATCGTATCCTTGGTTCTGGGTGTAATTGATCACTATTTCGCCAAAAAATAGTGAAAATGGAAATTTTTGGTAGCATAAATGTGTGTTAAAGTTGAAACGGCCAGAAAAACCCAACATATTGGAATCAATTTTCAATGAATATTAACGAACATAAGTGTAGCCAGTCATGGTATACGAGGGCGTCCGAGTTTCCTTGATTCTGGGAGTATTTGATCGCTATTTCGCCGAAAAATAAAGAAAATGGCAACTAAGTAGGATGAATCTGTGTTAAAGTTGAAACGTGTAGAAAAACCCAAGTTATTGAAATTACTCCTCACTAATATTAACCGGTACGGATGTCGAATACGATTGAGGTTCCGGGTTAGTTGTGGGTAATGTCATATAGTATACGATTTGACGGCTGATAGCCGCGTACGATGGTGCATTTTCAGCGGCTATCACCCATAGGGATCGAGTGAATCGGGTGGAGCGATTGCCGTGAGCAATTTTCTCTTGTTATGACGAATTCTGGATAGTGTCGACTGTTTTTGTTTTTGCGGTGAATGTTTGTAGTTTGCCGGGAGTAATTTCAATTTGTTGTTCTGAATTTTATTTTCTTGTTCTGAATTTTATTTTGCCGTGACAGTTGTGGACCACCGTACAAATGGACTTCTGCAAAGAAGAAAAGGAGGGATCTCTTGGAGAAGGAAAATGTGCCTCAAGCCCAAAGAGTGATTGTTATAAGTAGGGCCAGGACAGCAGCACCAACTCTTAATGAGCTGTAAAAGAAAAGGAAACACTATGTAATTAATTAAGGTATGTATTGTGTTTGTTATTAGTAATTTGATCGCTTATGTATTGTGTCTGTTATAAGTAATTTGTTATTAGTCTGTTATTGGTAATTTGTAATGCCAGTAATAAATAATAACTCTTAATGAGAAAGAAGAATTCCATAAACAGCTTGCAAAAGGGAAAACAAAGCCAGCTGTGCTTTCCCTCATACCAGAACACAACAATGCTTATGTGCCACGACAGCCTTCTTTCAATTTGCCAAAACCACTGACAGAGCTTTTTGTTGAAACAAATATGAAGCTTTCATATATAGAATTGCTGAGTGCGTGTGCTGAAGTAACAATGGCAATCTCCCCAGAAGAATGCAAGGCTGTAGAATTCGAGACAAGGGATCAAGCCCACTGTAGGCTATGGTTCTCTCTGCGAGCAGGGAGAATCACAGCCTCCAGTTTAAAAGCAGCTTGCCACACTGACCCAGCAAAGCCCTCAAAGAGCTTAATTAAGACCATCTGTTACCCCGAAGCTCATACGTTTTCCTCAACAGCAACAAAGTATGGCTCTCAAATGAGTTCATATTCTATATTACTTCAGGTCTACTCTACACTAGCTTAATATGTTATAGCCTTGATACTTCCAGTTACATAAATTTTTACTATCAAAGAAGCTGTCTAAAACACCGTGCATTTCCTTGCTTATAGGTGGGGATGTGAGGATGAAAAAAAAAAGCAAGGGAAGCTTATAGAAAAAAAAATGGAATCTGTTCATGAGAACTTTCAGATTTTTGACAGTGGCCTGTGGATTAACCTACCTTGGTGCCTCACCAGATGGGATTGTAAGCTGTGACTGTTGTGGAATTGGGCTGTGTGAAATTAAGGACGTTCGCGCCAATTGTTTCTGCGCAACCTTACTGCGCACGCAAATGCACACGCCACGTCATACACGAGCGCGCGCGCTAAGCAATAAAATGAGAAATGTTAGGGCAAAAGGCCATTGCTATAGCTTTACCTGGATTTAACGCTCTTGGACGTTCGGTGACACCTATTTTTCTTTCCAGAAACGGGTTTTATTTACAATTATCTCCACGTTGTCCAAAAATGAACAAAAAATCAATGTGAGAAGTTAAAAAAATTTCAAGATTTCTGCTCACGAGGACATCAAATCCTGCCATCTTGCGGCTGCAAGGCGCGTGAAACTGTGGTCGCTAAATGCGAACTTGATCTTTAAGGAACCTCACCAGTTGACTAAATTCACTTAATAAGTTCACTTAAACAATATTTGGCAGAGAAGATTTCACTTCAAAGATTTAATTGCAATATATTTGGGTTTACAGACACTGGCGTTATTCGCTAACGAATCCCGAATTTGTCACATTTTGGGTGTTTTTCCGGGCATGTTCTTTCCAAAACGAAGTCGGTGACCCCCCATTTTTTTTACATTTCTGACATAACTAACTCATTATCTTACA
>NC_090889.1:45381731-45389231 GCF_036669925.1 Montipora capricornis
ATTTCTCTGTTTGTTTCCCCTGATTTTTTATTACTGTTGGAAACCGAAAATAAGCAAATTCTTCGTCTCTTTTTTTATTGTGGCTGCAGCCAAAGACAGCACAGAAAACTCCTATTATCATGGAAATTAATTGCAAATTGCTGGAGGAGTAAGAGGGTCGAGGTCGCAGCCTGGGTCAAGCTTTCATCCAACATGGCCGACTTCCAGTGGAAACTGGATCCTTAATTATGCATGACGTCAGTTGCAAACGAAGAATAGCAAGGATCACGCAGCTGGCAAGTATGTCCGGGAGCGTAATTTAATAAATTCATAGTATCACTGTGACTCTAAATAAAGTATTATTTCGAAACATTTATGTAGTTCTTTCCAGATTACTAGTTAGAGGAATTTAGATCTTTGATCAATGGTTTAGGGTTAATAGTTCTCAATTTCAATGATAATTATTCACGCAGTCAACAGCAAATTTGATACCCAAAACACCATGAGGTTTTCATCTGAGATCAACGCATTTCAATGAGATGTTTTATTGATTAATACAACTCATGAAACCAATGTATGCGCAATGGGTGGTTTTGACGTGACGTCATAGCCGCCATGTTGGAAGACGAAAACAAACGATGCCTCATTAGCTCCTTTTGTTCGTCCACCAGAAATTGTACATTTCACCATTGTTATCTGTGTCTCTAGAGATTGGTTGCAAACGTCCTACAATTCAGGATATCTCTCCCCGGTCTTCTTAGCCACTTCAATAACGCATTGATTTAACCAGTAATTTAGACTCAACGCGTCCACTTCTTCGACACCCTGAAGAAAACGTCGCTACGTTTAGTATGTCATAGTCCTTGAAAAGGCCTCCTGGATCTAAAACGGGCACTTTAATCGCCCGAGTAATTGCTATTCACTAAAAACCGACAGGGTCCATTTGTTCTTATAGTTTGTTGACGAAGGGATAGCTTGCTCCACTGACTCTTCTTCTTTGCATAAGGTGTTCGGCTCTCTAAACGTTGCAGACGACGGCCCTACTTCACTCATGGTCGGACGCCAACTGCACAACAACAATTCTTAGAACATGGTAACACCCACTCAGCCAAGGCCCAATATTTGTGTGCTCTGTATCCCATAAACTGTCTTAAATTATGTAAAGTCAAGAGCTTTCAGCACATGGAAATTGTGGGGTAAATAACTACTCATTTCTAAGCTCTATATAGAACGCACTTAATATGATTTCTTTTCTTTTCCTTCGTCAAAAAAGCCTAATTAATATGCTCTCTATATAAAACATCCTAATGAAAAAACAGAGCGTAGTAATGAGTATAAATTAAATAGAGCATACTATTGAATTAAAGGCTGCTAATTTAAAGAAAAGTGACTTGCAGTTATAACAATACAAATATAACCTTTATATATACACGATAAAAATATTCAAAGCTAACAAGCTTGTGAGGTCATGTAGTAAATAAAAGATACAATTGCTACGAATAATTAAAAAAGCTACAACTAAAGGATAAAAATCATTCTTATAAAAGATATACTTTTGTCTTGTTCCAAAAGACGGCCCCTCTATAGGAAATAGAGTTTTGAAAGCATTTGGGGGCAAAACTAGGAGCTACTGTTGTTTGTATGCCTCTACATAACAATGACAGTGTTTTTCATCGTCGCTGTCCCTGTCTTGGACTGTTGCTAAGAGAACGCTGATCCATCGCAAGCATTTTAGTTAAATAATTTATTAAGAACATAAAACTCCCTGGGGTAGAAAAACTATATACCTTCAAGCACAATTCGCATTGTCACAGAGGAGAAAGTTCTTAGCGTTGAAACTATTCATGTCTGCACTAACAGGCAAACAATTTTCCTGAAAAGGCAGGTTTTGGAATAGTTGTTCCCTTGACAGACAATAAATGCATTTTTGTCTTTTTCCAACTACCTTAACTTCTCCTCTTAATTGTTAACGAGCTTTGTTGGTGCAAATCGTTTCTTCATGCGAATCAAAACCTGTTTACGTTCCTTTTATATGAGGAGAAATACAACTAGGCTCAAATTTTATTAACACCTTATTCAATGCCTCGTTTTTCAGGAAACTGTATTGAGTTTAACTGACTCATGAGGGCAAAAAAAGTTGTCTCATTTTCTCCGTTGTGCGTTCTTTAGCGGCCAATGGTGCAATTACTGATTTCACATGTTTTAGGGTTCGCTGAAACCACCGCCGGGGTGTAGTACAACGTGAAAAAAATGACGCTAGAATCAAGCTCACTTTAGTACTTAAGTCAATTGGTTCTTTTCCAGGCTGAGAGGCCCATTAGACGTTAATTCGCATAAAGATGGTGTGATGTCAAAAATCGTTGAACCATTTTTGGAGTGTGTAATACCGCTATATTTCTCCAATCATATACCTCGTGCTCGTTCAACAAGTATTTAACACTTACGAGAAAATATATAGCTCTCCCTTTCTATAAAAGGCTTATTTCAGAAGGTTTTCAATACCATACTGTACTCTACTGTAGTGTACTTTTACGGTCTTGAGAAATTCTACAAAATTAGCGCATAACCGTTTTTGGTGTTTCTTTTCTAACTAATTTAAAGAGGAATATCATTCATCTAATAACTAAATGAGCAAACACTTGTGCTGTGGGAAGCAATTACGTGACCGCTAACGTTACCTTTGTTTGAAGTGATCTATTCTGTGTAATGTATTCAGAGCCACCTTAATTATGTGAATCCGCTAGATGGATTTTTTTTAGACTTTGCCTAAAGTTTCATCGTGGCCTTCTAATCACTTTTCAGCAACACAAAAGGGGGGTCACCAAGTTCGTTTTTGAAATATGAGCATCTAAATCCAAAGTATAGGGTGTTTTTGCTGGGCTTTCCCGTTTCCAAGATAACTTATTACATTGAAATAATGGTCACATCTTGTTTGGAAATAATCGGTGTTTCATATGGTACCTTAACATTGCTGTTAAGTGATAGATCTAAATAGAGTGTCTTCTAAGTGTTGAAACACGTTCGAGCCTCCTGAAACGAAACGCAATAGTAATGACAGTGAAACGCATGCGAAGATATAAAAAGAACATTGATAAATAAGGAACTACTCTTATATTTTTTTAACCAGAACTCTCGGATTCTTATCCACTGATTCTTTGGCCTTAATTTTACCAATTTTAAAATGTTGTACTAAACTTTATTGAACTATTGCAGACTTCAACAATAAGTAATTCTTATAGTTAAACACATCCTATCCAGAAGTTTGTTGAGCCTTAGCCAATTTTCATTTTGTTTTAAAAATATTTCGTATCCGATAGCTTCTGTAGTCCTGCTTCGAACAACCACATCCATTTGAAAATAAAGTTTACCTAAACAACTGAAGAAATCATCTCAAGAAACCCGCAACGACCATAACCGAATGTGCTTCTCTTCTTCATTGAATTTAAAATTGTTACAAATTTAACTTAATATGAACCTGTGTGATTTTAACTGAGTTGTATGTCTGTCAATGTCCGGAAAAGAAAAATGTAGAAAACAGTAAAAGTTCACGTTAAAATATTTAAACAAAGCAAAGAATACAATCCCTACTTAGCTCCGTAAAGGGGCCTGAAATTGGAATTCACTGCACGACAATAACTCCTTGGGAAGAAGAACAAAACACATCAAAACACACCAAAATAAAATATTATTGGTACAACCACTATGCAGACTCCTAAAGGCAATATTGAAAGGCTAAAAGAGGCCCTGCCGAGGAAGGGGGGAAGGTCCCGTGTCGCTCGTCTGAATTTTAAAATCACCCGTGTCGGGCTTTAATTAGACTTTCGAAAAGTCCTTCGTCTAGATACGCGCGGAACGAAGGACTTTTCATACTTGATTGGCGCCAATTTAGCGACCCAAAAACGGGTCGCTGAGCTAGGCCAATCAGAGTAGTCCTCGTGGACCCCAGGGGATAGAGTTGTCAATCAAAATTTGCCACAAGCAGTGAAGCGTGATTTTCAAACATGCTAGATATTCCGATTGCGCGACCATCACAGGAAAATAATTCAAGAATATCTGTCTTGCATAGATCTGTTTGTCTTCTCCAACCGGAGCTGGGAAAAGTCTGACCTTTGAACTAGTCCCATAGGCTTTTGGTCGTTTACTTGGGGCGGGTGGCATGCTATCGCCTTCGTAATTCTTCCACTGATTTCACTCACGAAAGATTTGGTCTCTAGCCGGTCGCTATGTAGGAGACAACACATTTAAAATCTTAAGTATAAACTGGTGTTTGGAAGTCCCGAGGCGATTCTCAACGACTATCGACACATTTTTTGTCCAATGGAACAAAAAAGTTTAAAATGCATGTGTATTCATCGACGAGAGTCATTGCATCGCTAAATGGTAAGATGTATCTTTTAATTTCGGTCTAGTACGTCTCCTACACCTGAAGCTTACCTGATCTTTCATGAGTGAAATCAATTGACTTTCTTGACGATTCGAAGCTTTCCCTTACTTGCTAACCTTTCGAATTAGTCTTTCGTTTCTCTTAGCACAAATCACGGCACAAGTGTTGGTCCAAAAAATACCACTGGAGATCTCCTTTCCAAGCGGCGACTCGAGATTGAAATAAGCTTTCGTTTTATTTCATCTTTGTTTCTGATACCTTTAGCACAAAGTCAACAAATTTCCTCTTTCCATTTCGTAGAAACAAACATGTTCGACTGTTTTCGTCGGATTGCGCCATTAAGTTCAGGGCTTGCGAATGACGTCATCCCCTTTTTGGCGCGAGACGCAAATGAAAACCTTGCAAGCGAGACAAGTCGACCTCTCGCGACTTCGTCGCTCGCTCATCCACTTCACGTACGAAAAATCACGATTCGCTCGCCGAAACATTTTCTCCTGGGATTATCGTGAGGTCGACTTGTGGCAAGTCTAGGCTTTAATCAATACTCGCGTCACTATGGGAAATTGCAATAAAATTATTTGTCCTTGACGGAATTTCAGTTTATCGGATTTAGTTCTGGTAGAGCCCTGTATACACTATGTTACCGGGTTGTAAGAGTGCAAGAGTGTAAGGTAACATTGTCCATGGTGCCAATAAGCTCGCAGCGCGTGCATAAATCACAAAAATAAACGCGTCTGTTGGAGGCGTGCTTGAGTTTCAACAAATGAGCCACAAAAACCGGCTAGAATTTGTGACGCAGCTGCTATTTCCGAAACGATGGAATTACTTTGCAAAAACACTCCTTTGCACACACTTTGCTTGGGCCGAGCTGACTTCTCCTCAAACTCCCACAGCCTACTCCCATCTGGCCTTGTAGCTCATTCGGTAGAGCAACGGTGATCAAATCCGAAGGTCCTGGGTTCGATTCCCACCCAGTTCAGAGATTCTTCTCTGCCCTTGCGTGATGTTTAAGAAGTTCCTGATACTGTGGATCAGCTAAGATTCTTCCATCATATGCACAATGGCGTTCGACCTCACTTGAATTCCACGCCCAATTTTGATACCCTACAGAAAGTGTCCCTTTGAGTCTAAGCAATTGCTACCTATTTTCAACAACAAGGTAAGGACAAAGGTTAGCGTTATTTTCATCTTTGGGTAAATGCGGCAATTTATGTTTACTTAAAGGGTAGCATTTGGGGGACACTTTCTGTCATTGAATTCGAAACGTCACTTTAAAAAAGTCATATAACAGCGCGTGATGTGGAAATGCCTGCAGCGCCAGATTTGGTGGGCGTTTTACAGTTAACCGGTTTCACGTATCGACCATTCGCGTGGCCAGGGTTCTATCTAGGGTATTTGAGGGGTACAACCTCCCCCCCCCCCCCCCAAAAAAAAAAAAAAATATATATATATATATATTGTTCTCATTACAGTACGTAAGTAACTATATCGGAGAAATTATCCAGGCGCCACAAGTCAGTTCACATTACGTAAGTATTTCCTGTCTTAGGACACTACTGTATGACAGAGAACATAGCTTATTCGAAACTGCTTCCTTTACAGCAGGCTCGGTTATATATATCGCGCTGTACACTCTGTTTATGAGTTGAACAGCGACAGTATGGACAAATTTGTAACCAGAAAACCACGGATGAAGGAGACGCTGATGTACACTCGTCATCAGAATGTGATCATGACTAAAAAACAAAACAAAATACCCCTGTAATATTTCCGGGGGGCATACCCCGTACCTCCCTAAGAAGCTCGTGGCCCTCGGTCAATCAGGACGTCTTACCCAAGCAATAAATTCTGGATAGAACCCTGGTGACGTGAACTTTGATACAATAAATCCCAACAAAGAAACAAATGAAATTTTGTCTTAACTTGATCTATTCGTCCTTGCTGACTTCTATGTCATGCACAACAATAAAATATTTCTACCGTCCGCAGATCTTAAAACGAGCTATTGTTGGTCTCGAAGTTTCCCCGCGATTCCCCGTAATCTTACAAGTTGCTGATTGCGCAATTCTTTAATCACCGACTTTTCCTGATATCAAATTGAGATTAATTTCGTCTCATGTTTGCATTGAAAAGAATATTTTCACTGCTTAATAGTCAATTATAATGCTTTCCAGTCATTTTTTTTATGGACGAAAAGAAAAATTGTGTGAAACCAACTAACCTTAGAAATCGACGAGTATTGGTAGGCGAGGAGGAGATAGGGAGTGGAAGGTTGAATCAAGGCAATAGACTCGTATAATTCCACAAGGCTCAATAGATCTATCTGATTAGATGTCCTTTACCATCTACATTCAATCGCTGCATAGTAGTTTCTTGTAAACAACCTTGTAATATTGCCCTGTAACTGAAGCAAGATCTCTGGCTAAAAGTTGGTTATTTTGGAGACAAGAAACGAGGGAAGGTTTGAGCTCATGGATGCGAAACTCAGGAATTTGAATTAAATCTTCGCCAAAATCTAAAATGGATCCCAGGAAAACTAACCTCTGAGTAGGTTCCCAAATTGATTTGTCGTCGTTAGCTGTGAAACCAGACGAAGCAAGAGCTTGACGAACTGAATCGCTGAGAATTCTGGAACGCTCTACAGGCATATCTCCTCCAATACCGTCATCGAGATACATTAAAATAAGATCACCACGACCTCTCCAGTATTAAACCAATTGACGAACTACTTTGGTAAAAACATAAGGAGCTGAAGTGAAACCAAAGGGCAAAACCTTGAATTCGTAAAATTTCATGCCTCCATCAGAAGAGGGCCACTAAAACGACAAAAATTTCCTGTGCTCCTCACATATATCGATGTGGTGATAGGCTGACTTGAGATCAAACGAAAAAACAGACATCCCCTCAAGAAACATTTAAAGAACTGTTCTCAAGTCTTCGTACTTGACAGACTTCTTAACGATAAATTTGTTAAGATGAGATAAATCCAAAATAAGTCTTAGTTTGCCTGACGACTGGACAGCGACGTGTAATGGGTTGCAAAACTGAGGGTAAACCGGCGTCTCTCTTATACAGCCACGGGTTAACAACTCTGAAATCGCTCCCTAAACAAAACTTCTATGATGCAAATCAGAAGA
>NC_090889.1:45394231-45401731 GCF_036669925.1 Montipora capricornis
CTAGCTTTATGTAGTTTGATCGCTTACAATGTGACAGACTTCTTGTATGGGGTGTTAGGCATTTGTTTACCCTTATTTTCGTACACTAGCCTTTTCTGGTAGCTAACTGGCAATTGGCCTACATGCCTTGTTGGGTACGTTAGTGAACGATTTTCAGTTTTTTCCCGGCGCTCAGCCTCTGCGGTCCTTCAGTGTTCCCTGTTCCAGTTATTCGTTGATCAGAGTTTTATTTAGTTTCCCCAGCCTAACTGGTAGCCTAACTGGCAGCTTTACTGGCAGTCTAACTGACACTAAGCCTGCGTGCTTAAATGGGGCATTCAGGTCGATATCGACCAGATGTAGCAGTTCTTTCAAGTTCTTTTGGTGAAAGCTAGTTTATTTACGAGTGTTGTACACTAGTTATTTACCTACTGCTGTATTTTATACGTACTTTTAAGGTTGGTTCTCGCCAAGCCGACCCAAAATAAACTTATTTGCCTTTACATTTTGTCTGTTGATGTTGTGTAGTGGAGTCTAAATTACAGCATTTTGAATTTCCTTATTGTCCCTTGCGTGACACCAACAATGAAATCTGTTTTGATTGGAAATATAAAATGTCTCTCGTTATGATTCTCCGCAGTTTGAACGTTTCAAGTATATTTAGTGTTTAAAACTCATGTGTACTGTCTCTTAAGTGAAAAGTAAGCAGACTTCGAATTTATTTTTTATGGCGTGAGAGTGAAAACGATCTGTAGGCAGGCTTGGGACTTGGTTTGTCAGTCGATTTATATTCACTAAACGCGCTAAGTGCATTTCAATTGATATACGAGTTCCAAAAATCATTGAGGTGGAACCATCTGACTTGGAACGATATGGCATAGACCGAAGTGGTCTATCGAGAGCATCAGCTAACCGTGCATATCAATTCACACTGTACCTTCCTTCGCTCTCGATCTGTTGCAATCACTGGTTGATATTCTTTCTTTTCGCTAGGTCCATGGTTGAAAAAGTTCGTTTCTTAAATCTTCAGACCCTAGACATATCAGCTAGATCGACTCTCCATGCAAAACACAGCACCGGTCGAAGTCTTCGTAGGTTTGCCGGGTAGGTTTAAAAACGGGCCGGTGTTTCAATCCTCCTTTTTAGGAAGAAGATCCATTGACATTCCTGGGGTCAAAGTGGGACTAGCCCAGGGCCGCTACCCACACAATATGATACTCAGAGTGCACGCTTAGACTTGTGATGAAAAGAAGTTGTGAGGGAACTTGAAAATGATCAACATGTCAGCCCAGAAGCCAATGTTTCTCGATTCCCTTTTATTTTCTTCAATCTTTCTGGGTTTAGTACTTTGCTAGTAACAACGTGTCTTCTCAGTGGGCCCTTTACCTACTACTACCATGGCACTACAATGATATACAATACCAAAACTATATTGTGTACTATTAGAGCTACATATTACGCAAAGACAACTTGAATCTCCTGGAAGGCAAAACGCAGCTCAGTTGACAATATGGAATAAAGCGCTGTGTTACTGCACTACCACACGTAAGCAATGCGTGTCTATTTTTTCTAAAAGTGACAGGAATTTCTTCTTTCTGACAAATGATTAATAGGCCGGTAGCCAGGTTTTCTAACCTCAGAAAAAGATCTGTTTCTGTTTTCAACTCAGTCGCTTCTGTTTTTGAGTAACACGTACCACAAGCAACCCAGTGTACGTTCATGGAGCGTCTAGTTGTTTATATTTCCCGCTGCAATCTAACACAACTGTGCCATGTCTCAATTTTTTGGTCAAAAGGCCGAAGTTCGTGCTGCAAAAGAAACTCACTTCGGGCTCTTGTGGAAAGATTGTGACAACGAAATCATATCAAGCAAAGCCTGAATTTTAAGGATATGAAATAAAAACTGGCGGTGAAATTTCGAGTCATGTGCACTTTAAGCTACACTGAAAGGAAAGAAGTCGAAACAAAGGTGTAAGATCGAACTTGGGACCACTTGCACTAAGGCCGCGCATTAACCGGTTGTGCAATCCATGCTCCTTTAAATTTGTCAAATTTGAGTTTTAAAACTCAAAAATTTAACAAAGTATTCATTACATCGGGCTCTAATTCCTTGGGACAGTTAATCTTGCTGTAACCTTCAAATTACGATTGCCGTTCCTTTGAATGACAAATAAGCAAGAATTTGAAAAAGTATAAGATTTCACGTAATAAACACTTTTTTCGACAGGTTTTCACAAGTTTTGAACAACAGGTAGATAAAAGAATGTGGTTTGTGTTCGCCATTAAACTTATCAGTGTGTTGCTGATGTTCCAGCCTGATAAATGTTTAAGCTGTGACCAGGCTCACTGGGTGGAGAGCCTGGATAGACCAATTTGGTCCAGATGTCCCAATCCAAAGACATACCTAAGAGGATTGTGGAGGCACGACCGAACTCCGGGAGATGAAAGAGTTGGGCGCATTGAATATGGAAGGTGCTGCACAGCCACTGAACCCAGTTATACCAATCAGCCTGCAGCCTGCTCAAATTCAAACTGGCTACACACATCGGATGGGTGAGTTATTAGAAATATTAAGATCAGTGATGGCAAAGCACAAGAAATCATCCAGGGTCAAAACTAGAATCACTGGACTAAAAAAAGATCAGAAAAAAATTTATTTAAGGGCTTATTATAGTATTGTTAACGCAGTTTGTTTAATCCTCTGTTTATTGGTAGATTGAATATTGGAATCGTTTGAAGCTGCACTATTTTCTGTTGCGTTGTCACGAAAGTTCTAAATTTCTCCTAAACGTAGTTTTCCAAAGTAGTATTCATTGCTGTATACCATAAAAGCATAAATTTCTCGTTGTTAATTGTTATGGTTGACAAAAGTCTCCATCTCTTTTCAGTTTTTTTGTCTGGGCGCTGTGTCCAACTGGTTACTACTTGAACGGCCTCAGATTGGGCGCTGGACCACCTGCATACCTACAACACATTGACGAGGGACAATGCTGCCATCCACAGGGTCACCCCAACAGTTACGAGCACTGTTACGATAAAGATGTCTCCCGTTCGTTCGACTACAGGGGTTGGAGTGAATGCCAACAGGCGGGATATTACATGACAGGCTTCTACAAAAGCAGTTGCAAGGAAATTCACTGCATTGAAAAGTTCAGATGCTGCAAGATGAAGAAACGTAATTTTTATTTTATTAACTTACAGACGTAGATCACGAATTAGCAGTGAAACACGTCACCTACCATTACAACATATGTTTTCGTACAGAAAAAAATAATTCGAACAAATAAAACTCTTCCTAGTTCACTAAGACACATTTCTTTCAGCGATTATCAATGGCGGATGGGGCGCCTATGGAGACTGGAGCGAGTGTAGTGTGACTTGCGGAGCTGGACAGCAAGAGCGATTCCGCACTTGCACCAATCCCCCTCCGTCTAATGGTGGGGCGCAATGCTCTGGATCCAACAAAGAGACCAGGCCATGCAACAATGGACCATGCAAAGGAAGGCGAAACAATGATAATTTAAGGAGGCTTGAAAGGGGTTTGCATTGCTATAGTGTTTATGAAACAATGAAAGATACCAATGAAAGATATTTCATAGTGTAGGCAAACTATAAATATCTTTGCAACTTTATTGTTGGGTAACACTTTAAGGGTACTTACTACGTGATATTGGTACCATGGCACCACTTTAGGTCAACAAAAGTGACCTACCGTTTATATTTCTTTGTTGGAAATGTCCCTAAATCTTTAACTTCTTAGAGAGTATGACAAAACGTTTTCTAGTAGGATTTAAGAAACATCGAAAAAGGCGTTTTACAGTTTACAGAGAATTTTACTGTATAACTTTTCCAGAAACTTTTTCATTTGAAGTGCAATCGTGAATGATACATGCTTGCAAAAATCAAGATAGGTTAAGAAGCAAATTGCGAGATAAAGACAAATTTTTTCCTCAGTTTTTGTTTCCGGTTCGGGCCAATCTCGTACCCAGAGTCCTCGGGATTTTTGGTCAGCGGGTGAGCGCCCGGAGAGATTCTGGAAAAATGGAGTAACGTAGGTTTAAATGGAAACAGAAAAGAGAAAACAGTAAGCAGTAGAAATGGCTGGTTGAAAGCTTTCGAGAAACAAAAATTTTAGCCTTTCACACCATAAAGGAATTTGGAAAAATGATCATTGGCTTTCCGTGAGAGCGAGTGAAGATGAAACTTCTGACGCTATCGGTAAGTGTATTTTTAGTGTTTTAGCGTGCATTCCATCCAGCGGAATACCATCGTGCAAGCAACACGATCGAGAAATTTTTGTGGAAACGACACCAATGTCCTCTTCTACTACAGTTATATGTGTTTCCGTGATTCTGAATGGCATCGACAAGACCTTCTTGCACGGATTTCTCCCCAAAGCGACTGATGTACTTATACAGCAGCACTTTAGCAGCGTGGGAAAATTCCCCTTGCGTTATTAGACATAATTCAAACACCGTCGTTTTATGATTTTAGTGATTTGTATATTTCTGAGGTAGAAAAAACAAACAGCACTGAAACTAGCTTTAGATTTTGAATCTCCCTCCTGTCGGACTGTCATTGTTATGCAAGCCACCAATCAAAAAATAGTTCAGGTCCATTATCCCAGTCTCTCTGGGCGCTCAACCGCTGGCCAAAAAGCCAGAGGACTCTGGGAACGAGATTGGGTTCCCGCGATTTTACGCCGTATTTTCACTTCCGGTGTGTTGCGCTCGCTACTTTTGATAGAAATTCGATTCATTCAGCAATCTCGACCCCAGAGCTCTTCTCTTGACTGAGGGAGAGAAGACTTCTGGGGAACCCTAAAACAAAGTGTCCTCTCATTGGTTTTTGTAAAGAAAAATTAAAAGCGTCTCTAATTGGAGCATTCATGTTAGCACGAGGAGTGAGCAGGCGGAGTAAGGTTCAAATAGCCAATTTTTAGCTATTAGAACCCTACGGCGCATGCTCTCCTACATGGAGTTTTCCAGAGCCTTGGGTCGCTCCGAGGCTCTGGTGACGAGAATGATTCATTCAGCTGACTCGTGTTTCTTAGAACAAAGGAGACTTTTGTCTGATTGGCTGTTGAAAATTGTAGTATCCAGTTTTCCAACCGCGCGCTGTAATATAAACAAAGATGGCTTTCGAAGCGGTGATTTCAACATCGTTCTATATAGCTTCTGCCAGTTGAAGGTGGTCATTTATAGTTTACGTGACAGGGAAAGATTCTGCAAGGGGCATTTTAGTCGGTGGGAATTTTTCTTTCGTTACGCTTCTTGTAAGCAGCCCTTTTAGTCTGCTCGGGGAAGCAACGCCTCTGAAGTTGCTTCGAGTCACCTTTTATACTTTTTAGCTTTACTTCTCCATTTAAGTGAACAACAAATGCTCAAAGTGCGAAAAGACCCGAGCAAAGGCCAGATTCCTTTGTTGGGAAGGGAGTACTATCTAACGTTGTTGCGAAATATATCCCTCGAGCTCGCAGGCTTCGATATATCCAACTTGAATGCAGCGCTGGAAGGAAGTATGTCACTTCATTCACTTTCTTTCATTGATCGTTTAGAGTTATGAGATGTCCTCAGTCCTTTGAAAGAACATCTTATCTCAACAGATACGTCGACAGAAATTTAATACCAGCCGCTATTTTGTGTATGTGTCTGAGGCCAACCTGGTTCACTGCATTTATCTCATGTGCAAACACTCTCAAGATACACTACCTTAAAAATTTCAAGAAGTTTCATTTAACGGAACCAAAACATTATTCTTAGATACATCAACTGATCATGAAGGCATGTTTGATAATATATGCTAAAATGAGTCAATAATGAAGTTCCAGTTTATTACTTTATTGGATAATTCTGTCCTTGATCTATGGTAACTCCATTAAGTCTAGCCATAGTAATTATTCATTGTTTTCATCATTTATGCTACCAGCGAATTATTCAAAAGTGATGTTGATGTTCTTAGGAAATCTATACAATAGTGACGAATGATGTGGTCACTGCCATCAGACTTGTAGGTTGTACTGAAATGAAATTTTCCGAATGAGTTCTCTTTGGGGAGGTAAAAATTTCACTTGACCATTTGAAGATGTAAAATTACACCCACATTAAATGTACAACTGGGATGTCTGGAAATACATAAAGTAGGTCTTGTCTTCTGTGCAATGTTTAAAATTAAAAGGACAATTAAAGGCAAAGGAGACTTTGTGATAGAACTCTGATACAATATTAACTACTTATTAATTTCGATGTGGGCAGTTCATGCTCATTCATATTCATTGCTCACTTTTGTGGTAAGTTACTATCTCACTGCAGAGAATAAAGTAAATTTATCTAAATCAGGATGAAAGTGTACAAAATGTGCAGCCATTGATCTTAAATGTTTTTAGTCTATTAATTAACCCATTGACCCGTGGGGGTACCCTATTGAAGAGTAAAATACCAAGTATGGCCGGTTTTGGCCGGTTTAGGGGTGAAAGGGATTTATATTATAATATTATTAAATATAGTACGTCAATAATATTACCGTATCAGTAATTGAGCCAGTATTTAATAACTAATATGTCCCAATTAAATTTAATATTGATTCCAACAGTGTTAAGTAATTAATATACATTGATTTATGATGATGGAACATCACACACCATTTTGTGTTCATTAAATTTATTTTTTACTTCATTCTTGGTGTATGGCAACTTATAGTAACTGCAAAAAACTTGCAGAAGAAATTGAAGAGAAGGTATACCTGAATATTGTGGCTGTTTTGTGTGTCAAAAAATTTAATTGACCTGGTTTTTGTTTATTTTTGCTGCCATTCCTTGCACACATGTCTCATAAAAGTTGAATGTGCAGACAAAGGTAAAATAATTCACTGTACAAAGTTTAAAGAATTGTTATATTTGTATTATTTATTAAATGGGATTCCAAAAGCAGAAAGGTGCAAATAGTGACACACACACCCATGCAAGGCAGCCACACAAGGGAATGAAAAATTTAAAATATGCATTATTTACAAATATAATGTATAGTTACTTATCATGTAAATCATCATGAACAAAATTATTATATTTTACAATAATTACTTGTCATGTAAATTTTACCATACAGTTTGTAAATATCTTTAAAATTTCAATTACTACAGTTTCCCTCAAATTTAAAGTAAGAAATTTATCAAATCGAAAAGTGCAGTGCAAAGTTGTGGTAAGCAGGCATTTTTATTTGTAAATATTACTACACTAACTAAACATTTTTTATGTAATTAAGTATAATTTTTAATAGCTGGGACTAATATTTATTGCAATAAAAGCAAGAGTCTTATTTGCAGTACATTGCATTTAAGAATGCATTGCATCTCAAGAATTTGACCCAGAGTTGAATCAACGCATCACAAAGTGCCAAGTTTCGATGAAAATTAGGTTTACTTTCACAGGGCATTTTCGTGCGCCCTGCCACTTTTGAAGGAAAACTTTCAAAGCAGTTCGATTCTTCACAAATATGTGCGTTCCATACTAATGGCGATCGCTGGA
>NC_090889.1:45406731-45426731 GCF_036669925.1 Montipora capricornis
TGATTGTCGCTCAACTCACGTGTATCTTGTCACCTTTGCCAACAAACCAGCGTGCTATTGATGAAATCAACACCGTTTTTTTAAACGTTTTTGTGGGTGGCAAAGGCGACAAGATCAAGCGTGATATAATGATCAGTGAATATGAAGATTGAGGACTAAATATGATTGACATAAGCCTTTGCACCCAAGCTTTGAAACTAAGCTGGGTGAAAAAGTACCTTGGCAAAGGAATGATGCAAAAAGAAGCTGTTTCAATCTACAATTATAATAAGAGACTTAGGCGGCGATATTATTTTTAAAGGTAATCTCCACAAAAAGGAATTATCTACTTACTTCAAAGTATCGGATCTCGCCTTGCAGGAAATTTTGCAAGCCTGGTCAAATCAGTTATCTACGAAGATAAATTTCTTTAAAGAAACAGTTACTGTCACAGATTCTCTGGTTAAACTCTCTCTCTCGTGTCAATAATAGACCAATACACCAAAAAAGCATGGTCTTCTCTAGGAATACAGAATATTGGTCATTTAATAAAAAAAAGGAGACTAGATTTCTATCTTTCTCAGTCTGCGTTTAAAAAAACGCCATAACGCTAAAACTAACTTTCTTTCTTTCTGTTTAGTAATATCAGCTATAAAACATTTGGTTATAAACATTACGGAAAACCAACTATGAAAGTTTTCTTGATTGATAAGTTTTTAAAGGCCAAAAATCCAAATAGGATAGCATTTAAAAAAAACTTATAGAAAAGAAACGAAAGGAGCCCGTCAACAGCCAAACGAGATGGCTTGCGGACTGTATGATAAAATAAAATGAACTTATTGACTGGAAGGCTGCTTACAGACTACCTTTTGAATGTACTAGAATATCAAAACTTCGCGTTTTTCATTTTAAGGCATTCCGCTCTCCTCAAAAGACCGTCACAGCTGCCCTGTTCAGGTTGATTTTGTTTCTTTACTGCAGAAACCTCAAAGAAGATATTATCATTCTTTTCACTAGAGTAGTCAATTTTTGAGCTATAAAGATTTTCATTAAAAGCTTCACATGAATTTAAAACTTCTTTATCCGTTTTAACGAATTTCTCATTTCACTACCTTTAGCTGGGTGATAGCGCTTTGCTTAAAATGTCGTTTTTCCAAGTTTAGAAAGTACTTCGTATTTTTCCCCTTCATTATACATCTGCATCTAGCTCTTAAAATTGAATCTTTACTCAATAATTGTTTCCATTTCTCTTTTTTGAGCCTCCAGGGAGCAAAAGACCTTGGTTTTTTCATTTGGCTTCATTTGGTTGGATTTACTACAGTTTTGCAAAAGATTAATTTCTCTCCCACGTAGCGACTAGGTCTATGACTAAGTCTTAGAGCATCATGTATGTCATATGTTTCTACAAAATTACAATATAATTCAAGTAGTTTCGGTGTTAAAAGCGTTTAAGTCCCTGGAATTCCAACCAAAGCTTCTGTCTGGTTATGTTTACAACTTGGAGAACGTATTTCTGCTGGAGGTATCCAGAAGATGTATCAGCGATAGAAAAACGTTTGGATTGAGCAGACTGGAAAAGATTTTTCATAAGGCATTGATGTGCGATGTATTATAAGATTTCACTGTTAGTAAGCGGTACAATGTGCACTTACTTGAAAAATTGCTCTTTGCCAAATTTCCATTTCAAGTGCAATGTTCTGTGAGGACACTAGTGAGTCCAAAGGGGAAAAAAATAAGAATTGAGGACAGTGTATATCTCAAGGGGTGAAGAGGGCAGAGGTATTTTTCTTTGCCAAACACATGGGTCTATAATCGGACTGGGTTCTATCTGACGTTCTCTTCAACTGACTTTTTGATAACGGCCGCTCTTGAGAGGACAGCACGCCCTCTTGAATGTAAGTCTCTAAGAAGAGAAACGTAGCTTTGGATAAAAAAGCCACTGTCTTTCAAAAAATGTATCTTGCAACGTTTTTAATCGTACATCTTTAATAGTACAAGCACTGATATCTTGGCTTTTATGTATGTTTCAACAGGAGGGTATTGAGAAACAAAGTACTGTGAAACGAAATAAGCAGGTAATATTGAGCCATGTTCCTTGACGTGTAATCAATAACATCATGCTGGGTTTTCTAAGTACCCGCTTAGTGTTACATGAACTAACTTTTTCTGTAGAGTTTTTTTCTTCCAAAACAATACTTAAGTGCACCAAAAATGCTGAAAGTACTGTGGAGCGTTGGGGAAAGACAGTGTCCGTGTCTTGGAAAGTATTGAAACTATCAAATTAATATTGCCTGTGTAGTGTTTTAGAAATGAAGACATCTCTTTATAAGGTACGATTTTCATGTATATGTGCTGCTCACGGGTTTATACCTATTTCGCTTAGATCAGGTGATCAGTTATTTTATGCTTTTCACTGCATGAAATAAGCTCCAGTGATAACTGAAGGCTCAGAGCGATCAGTCAATCCTACAAGACCGTGAGAAATAGAAACCTAATGTAATAACTCATTATCATTATTTTTGCAGATCCACCGTTAACAGACCGGTCGGAGAACAAATGGGGATTACTTTCTACAGCTGTGAATGAGGGCTGGGTAAACACAGCTTTGAAAATAACATAACAGGGTTTACTAAAAGGGATATACGGCATCGCTTTGGATATTGTTGCTATTATTATTGTTAATCGGTTATATCTTTTGCTTTTGTTGGTGTGGGACAAATAAAACAAGTTTAGAATGACGGAATTTGCTGTGGTAATATTTATTTATGAAGATTATCAAACATCAGGATTCAATTTAGCGCACTCCTTCCAGTAAGCTCCCCTTTTAATAGATGAGGGAGTAGCCACCATTATTACATAATGCTGGTGTGTACTAAGTAAGGCATCTTGAACCGCTTGCCCAATAAATGCTACTGAGGTTTACGCTCCCCACGCGTTTTTTTTGGAATTTAGAGCCTCAAAAAAAAACTCTTCCATGATTCTGAACAGAAATTTCAAACTAAACTCCTACCAAGGAAGGTAACGAGCTCCAAGAGTCGTCCCTCTTCTTAGTCGAACACTGTAATTTTACATGTGTGCCCTATTTCTCGAAAAATTACATTCGATTTTTGAAACCAATTTTCCTTCCCCTCTGAGGTACGAAAAATCGGGATTCACTGTTTGCACATACAATTTTTTAAAACTTTATCCCTGATATTATTGACTGAGTTCAAAAACTGTCTGAGGTGTGGGTCATTTACGAGAACTTTGGACCGTTAATGGGAAAAAAAAACCAAACAAACAAGAAAAGATCCTCTACTATTCGTGACGAGAAATCAAAAAACTACATCTCCTGACAGTTCAAATTTTGACCAAAATTTTAGAAATAATTTCAAAACAAAGTTGCCTTTTCCTGGGTCAGATAAGTGGGGAGTAAGTTTGTCTTTAAAACATGATTTTCATCGCTAAATATGGAAAGTGTTAAGGAAATCTCTAGTGTTTTAGGACTCTGAGAAGAGTCACAGCAAATCCCAATCCAATTGTGTAAATGGTAATTGAAAAGGCATATCAGGAATCTCTGCTGAGGCTTTCCGTAAAAAAAGAGAGAAATTACCAAGCTTTGTTTAAGGCTTTTCATCGCTGCATTGTATGCATAGGTAGTGGCACTAGCGAGAACGGCCATCGTCTCTGGGGGACTCCCATATAAAAATGACGAGGGGTTTCCGGAATTTTAAAAAGAAACCCTAAGAGGTATCATTATCCTATTTTGTGGGTGTGGGTGTGAGACTTTTGAGGTCCTTTTTAGCTTTTCCTTTAATGTTAGTAACCTAGAGAAAACCGTGAATCAGCACATATATTACTTAGAAAATATCACTTTCATAAGAACTGACCCTAATTTGTGGACTGTTTTAATTGCTTCCATTGAAACGAAATCGAAAGTTACCTTTTACTTAGTTTTGCTCCGGCACCTATTAACAACCTTGCGAATATGCCCTTTTCCCTGGCAATAAAAAAACCATCGCAGGTGATTTCCTTACCACACACTAGAGTATTTCAGACACTACTCAAGAATCAGAAACCTTTCCATCTCACACACACACACACCTGTGTTGTTGATATATAAGAGAAACATCCCATATGAGTTAAAAAAAATTATCACAAAATTTTATACAAGGTCAAGCACTCATACTCATTCGTTGGTTCATCATCTATTCGGCACTCATGGTAAAATGGTAAATTTTTTTGTTCATAGTGGAAGTGCATTTAGCTATCAAGCTAGTTGGCAGGCACCCCATCTTTAATAATGTGAAAGAAACTTAAGAGAAACATGATTAAGAACCCCAACTGGCAGGAGGCAACCAGTTGGCTTTTTACCAAGCTTGGTAGAGGTGAATCCGGGACAACTCGAAACAAATCCAAACCAGAGGACAGAACGGGATTTGAACACAGGGCAACTGCATGCAAACCCAATACCATAACCACTGGACCACGCCGCCTCCTCATATTTCACTTTGCAGGAATTATCTAAACGCTTTCTCAATAACAGCTGCGTTTGTGCATACTGCAGTAAAATTATTTTCAAAGTGAGTAAGAACAGTTAATAACGAAGTATTTTCCAAGGAACACTCCCACCGTCAATCGGGCCAAAAGAAAGGGAACTTAAGCAACGACAACGGCGACGGCAACGGGAAAGTCAAAAATTTGCATGTTTAGTGGACAAGTACGATAGCTCGCCATGCACGTGCGTGTTTCATTATTGTCCATTTCTTTGCCGTCATCTGCAAAACAACAACGTGTAATAGCGCCGTTCATATCAGTGTCATTCTTGGGGAACTACCACACCCTTGTCCTATTAAAAAGGTTGAAATAGTCACAAAGTGATTACAGTAACACTAATCTTTGTTTTAAGATGACGTCGTCATTGCTTACATACATACATACATACATACGTTTTATTGCAACTCCGTAAACGGGCTTTTCAGTACAATACTACAAAAAGAACAATAATTCAGAACAAATATATGAACATACTAACTTTGATATTCTCTAAGAATATAAATAAGATTAATATAATAATTAAGAACAAGTATATTAACATAATTTATTTAAATATTGTCTAACTAAATTCCTTTTGAATGCATTTAAACTAGTTGAGTTCCTCAAGTCGTTACTTCATCCATTCCAGATTTTTACACCTCTATATGCAAAGTGGCGCTGTCGGGTTGCTAGGCAACAACGAGGAATATTTAGGTTGTTTGCAGATTGCGTTACCCTGGTACATACAGAGGATCTCATTTAAGTCCCAGAATTCTGGGACTTAAAAAATTCGATCATATTAGCGAAGGTCTTAAGTCGCTAGGAATTATCAAGGTAAAAGACAGACTAGATATCAATGATGCAGTGATGGTATTTAAATGCCTAAACAATCTCGCGCCCAAATATTTATGTGGCTAACTACAAATGAGATCCTCTGTATGTACCAGGGTAACGCGATCTGCAAACAACCTAAATATTCCTCGTTGTCGCCTAGCAACCCGACAGCGTCGCTTTGCATATAGAGGTGTAAGATTCTGGGATGGATTAAGTAACGACTTGAGGAACTTAACTAGTTGAAATGCATTCAAAAGGAATTTAGTTAGACAATATTTAAATAAATTATGTTAATATACTTGTTCGTAATTATTATATTTATCTTATTTATATTCATAGAGACTATCAAAGTTAGTATGTGGGAACTACAAAATTCATGAATTTGATTGGCTAAAATCGACATTGAACGCGGTCTAGATTTTCCCATCTAACCGAGCTTAGTCAGTCTGTATGGGAGAATCTTGACCTCGGTCGTGTGTACAGACCTCACTGCGTTCGGTCTGTACTCACGACCTCGGTCAAGATTCGCCCATACAGACCTCCTGCTCGGTTGATAAGAGCTAAATATTTGTTCTGAATTATTGTTCTTTTTGTAGTATTGTAGTGAAAAGCCCGTTTAGGGAGTTGCAATAAAACGTATGTATGTATGTATGTATGTATGTAAGCAACGACGACGGCGACGGCAACGAGGACGTCATCTTAAAACAAAAATTCGCGTTACTGTAATCACTTTGTGACTATTTCAACCTTTTTAATAGGACAAGGGTGTGGTAGTTCCCCAAGAATGACACTGATATGAACGGCGCTATTACACGTTGTTGTTTTGCAGATGACGGCAAAGAAATGGACAATTATGAAACACGCACGTGCATGGCGAGCTATCGTACTTGTCCACTAAACATGCGAATTTTTGACTTTCCCGTTGCCGTCGCCGTTGTCGTTGCTTAAGTTCCCTTTCTTTTGGCCCGATTGACGGTGGGAGTGTTCCTTGGAAAATACTTCGTTATTAACTGTTTTTACTCACTTTGAAAATAATTTTACTGCAGTATGCACAAACGCAGCTGTTATTGAGAAAGCTGTTAGCCAATACCTGCAAAATGAAAGATGAGGAGGCGGCGTGGTCCAGTGGTTATGGTGTTGGGTTTGCATGCAGTTGCCCTGAGTTCTGTCCTCTGGTTTGGATTTGTTTCGAGTTGTCCCGGATTCAACTCTACCAAGCTTGGTAAATAGCCAACTGGTTGCCTCCTGCCAGGTGGGGTTCTTAATCATTTTTTAAAAAGTCTCAAATCCTCGAGGAAACGCCGCCAAAATGTTGCATACGCTTTTCAAATAATGAATTTAACTTACTTCAACCAACATTTCAATGTTATTACGTCGAAATACTTGTTTTTCATAGCATCCGCCATTATTGGTATGTCGCCTGCATACTTATTCGAGAAAGCCTGGAGCGAGGACTTATGACGTCACTTACTCAACATATCGCTCGCTGCTACTTGAGTAAACAATGGAAAACATGTCAGAAAGCGAAGCTTCGTCTTTTATCAATCATGATTTATGACATTTATCGACTTCGGAATTATCGTTTGACTTCGAAAAAATATTCTGAGTCACTTACCTGTGATTATGAAGATTTAGACTCGTGGCTACCGAGGGAATAGCAGCCGCATATCGACGAGAAAGAGCTCAAGAGAAAGAACAACAGGAATGCTTTGAGAGCGTTCGAATCAACTAATATTAGATGGTATGTTGGAGTCGTGATTTTGTCTGTTTACCATTTTTCAACTTCATTTGTAAAAATTCAAATTTCTCGTTATTTTTTTCTAGGTGCAAATTTACGTGTTTTTCTTCGGACGCAGTAACAAAGGCCAGTGAAAGGGTAAGGAAAGCTTCTGCTGTTACGAGCGAAATTGATCCGTGAGTGGAGTAGCTGGAACTGAAGCAGTTGCAGATGACGGAGAGCTACAGTACCACTGATCTGCCTGGGCTTCAATCTTGTTGTTTAGATGAGTGGGTTTTAAAAATAGTCGCCATAGGATTAAGAAACCGAAAGAACGAGCGATACACATCAATGTATGAGCAAGGCCAAACTGCCAAGTATCGGTATTAGAGCGCTGTATAATAAGCTCAATTTGGATTGCACTTTTCAATTTTCCTTGTCGGGAAATAGCAATTAAGAACGACAATGACAATAAATTTCCTTGCTCCTGAATAGATTTCTACGATCAATTTCATACCGACAGTTTATTCGTCTTGTTTGGGACTTCATGGGGTATATCATACGTTGATGTGTGTGTCGCTCGTTCTTTTGGTTTCTTAATCCTATGGCGGCTATTCTTCAAACCCACTCGTCTAGACAACAAGATTGAAATCCAGGCCGATCGGTGGTAGTACTTTATCATCTGCAACTGCTTCCAGCTTCCCCCGGCACCTATCAATTTCGCTACAGCAGAAGCATTCCTCTGCCTTTGTTACCGCGTCCGAAGAGCAACACGTACATTTGCACCTAGAAAAAATAGCGAGAAATTTGAATTTTTACAAATAAAGGGAACAATAGTAAACAGACAAAATCACGACTCCAACATACCATCTAACATCAGTTGATTCGAACGATCTCGAAGCATTCCTCTTGTTCTTTCTCTTGAGCTCTTTCTCGTCGATATGCGGCTGCCTTTTCCTCAGTAGCCACGAGTCTAAATCTTCATAATCACAGGTAAGTGACTCAGAATATTTTTTCGAAGTCAAACGATAATTCCGAAGTCGATAAATCATGATCGATAAAAGACGAAGCTTCGCTTTCTGACATGTTTTCCATTGTTTACTCAAGTAGCAGCGAGCGATATGTTGAGTAAGTGACGTCATAAGTTTTCGCTCCAGGCTTTCTCGAATAAGTATGCAGGCGACATACCAATAATGGCGGATGCTATGAAAAACAATTATTTCGACGTAATAACATTGAAATGTTGGTTGAAGTAAGTTAAATTCATTATTTGAAAAGCGTATGCAACATTTTGGCGGCGTTTCCTGGAGGATTTGAGACTTTTTAAAAAATTGTGTTTTTTCGTCAGAGTCCCCCTTTAAGTTTCTTTCACATTATTAAAGATGGGGTGCCTGCCAACTAGCTTGATAACTAAATGCACCTCCACTATAAACAAAGAATTTACCATTTTACCATGAAGGCCGAATAGATGATGAACCACCGAATGAGTATGTGTGCTTGACCTTGTATAAAATCTTGTGATAATTTTTTTTAACTCATATGGGATGCTTCTCTTATATATCAACAACACAGGTGTGTGTGTTAACTGGAAAGGTTTCTGATTCTTCAGTAGTGTCTGAAATACTCTAGGGTGTGGTAAGGAAATCACCTGCGATGGTTTTTTTATTGCCAGGGAAAAGGACATATTCGTGTCCTGGTTAAAAAATGAGCAAGGTTGTTAATAGGTGCCTGAGTAACTTTCGATTTCGTTTCAATGGAAGCAATTAAAACAGTCCACAAATTAGGGTCAGTTCTTATGAAAGTGATATCTTCTAAGTAATATATGTACTGATTCACGGTTTTCTCTAGGTTACTAACATTAAAGGAAAAGCTAAAAAGGACCTCAAAAGTCTCACACCCATACCCACAAAATAGGATATTGATACCTCTTAGGGGTTTCTTTTTAAAATTCCGGAAACCCCTCGTCATTTTTATATGGGAGTCCCCCAGGGACGATGGCTGTTCTCGTTAGTGCCACTACCTATGCATACAATGCAGAGATGAAAAGCCTTAAACAAAGCTTGGTAATTTGTCTCTTTTTTTACGGAAAGCCTCAGCAGAGATTCCTGATATGCCTTTTCAATTACCATTTACACAATTGGATTGGGATTTGCTGTGACTCTTCTCAGAGTCCTAAAACACTAGAGATTTCCTTAACACTTTCCATATTTAGCGATGAAAATCATGTTTTAAAGACAAACTTACTCCCCAATTATCTGACCCAGGAAAAGGCAACTTTGTTTTGAAATTATTTCTAAAATTTTGGTCAAAATTTGAACTGTCAGGAGATGTAGTTTTCTGATTTCTCGTCACTTATAGTAGAGGATCTTTTCTTGCTCTTTTTTTTTTTTCGTTAACGGTCCAAAGTTCTCGTAAATGACCCACACTTCAGGCAGTTTTTGAACTCAGTCAATAATATCAGGGATATGGTTTTAAAAAATTGTATGTGCAAACAGTGAATCCCGATTTTTCGTACCTCAGAGGGGAAGGAAAATTGGTTGAAAAAATCGGGTGTAATTTTTTCGAGAAATAGGGCACACATGTAAAATTACAGTGTTCGACTGAGAAGAGGGAAGACTCTTGGAGCGCGTTACGTTCCTTGGTACGAGTTAAGTTTGAAATTTGTGCTCAGAATTATGGAAGAGTTCTATTTGAGGCTCTAAATTCCAAAAAAAACGCGTGGGGAGCGTAAACCTCAGTAGCATTTATTGGGCAAGCGGTTCAAGATGCCTTACTTAGTACACACCAGCATTATGTAATAATGTAATACTCCCTCATCTATTAAAAGGTGAGTTTACTGGAAGGAGTGCGCTAAATTGAATCCTGATGTTTGATAATCTTCATAAATAAATATTACCACAGCAAATTCCATCATTCTAAACTTGTTTTATTTGTCCCACACCAACAAAAGCAAAAGATATAACCGATTAACAATAATAATAGCAACAATATCCAAAGCGATGACGTGGATCCCTTCTAGTAAACCCTGTTATGTTATTTTCAAAGCTGTGTTTACCCAGCCCCCATTCACAGCTGTAGAAAGTAATCCCCATTTGTTGTACGGCCGATCTGTTATCGGTGGATCTAAAAGAATAATGATAATGAGTTATTACGTTAGGTTTGCATTTCTTAAGATCTTGTAGGATTGACTGATCGCTCTGAGCCTTCAGTTATCACTGGAGCTTGTTTCATTCAGTGAAAAGCATAAAATAACTGATCACGTGATCTAAGCGAAACAGGTATAAACCCGTGGGCAGCACATATACATGAAAATCGTACCTTATAAAGAGATGTCTTCATTTCTAAAACACTACACAGGCAATATTAATTTGATAGTTTCAATACTGCACAACTTTCCCCAACGCTCCACAGTACTTTCAGCGTTTTTGTTGCACTTAAGTATTGTTTTGGAAGAAAAAAAATCTACAGAAAAAGTTAGCCAGCAGGGTGTTCTTGATTACAGGTCAAGGAACATGGCTCAATATTACCTGCTTATTTCGTTTCACAGTACTTTGTTTCTCAATACCCTGTTGAAACATACATAAAAGCCAAGATATCAGTGCTTGTACTATTAAAGATGTACGATTAAAAACATTGCAAGATACATTTTTTGAAAGACAGTGGCTTTTTTATCCAAAGCTACGTTTCTCTTCTTAGAGACTTACATTCAAGAGGGCGTGCTGTCCTCTCAAGAGCGGCCGTTATCAAAAAGTCAGTTGAAGAGAACGTCAGATAGAAGCCAGTCCGATTATAGACCCATGTGTTTGGCAAAGAAAAATACCTCTGCCCTCTTCACCCCTTGAGATATACACTGTCCTCAATTCTTATTTTTTTCCCCTTTGGACTCACTAGTGTCCTCACAGAACATTGCACTTGAAATGGAAATTTGGCAAAGAGCAATTTTTCAAGTAAGTGCACATTGTACCGCTTACTAACAGTGAAATCTTATAATACATCGCACATCAATGCCTTATGAAAAATCTTTTCCAGTCTGCTCAATCCAAACGTTTTTCTATCGCTGATACATCTTCTGGATACCTCCAGCAGAAATACGTTCTCCAAGTTGTAAACATAACCAGTAGCTTTGGTTGGAATTCCAGGGACTCAAAAGCTTTTAACACCGAAACTACTTGAATTATATTGTAGTTTTGTAGAAACATATGACATACATGATGCTCTAAGACTTAGTCATAGACCTAGTCGCTACGTGGTTGCGCGGTCAGCAATGGGCAGTGTAAACTCAATTATAAATGAATCTCAATATCTGTTCACTTAATGTAAGGGGATTAGGGGATTACTTGAAAAGAAGAGAACTCTTTAATTGGCGTAGAAAGCAAAAACACTCAATTTACATGCTGCATGAAGTTCATGGTTCTAAAAGTACAAATTCCGGATGTGGGCTGCAGAATGGGGATATAGAACTATTTTTGTGGACAAGCTAGCAGCAAGTGCAGGGTTGCCATTCTGTTTAATAACACCTTCTGCTTTAAAATTCGAAAACCCTTCTCTGACCCAAATCGTAGATTTATTATCTGCGATATCGAAACAGAACAGAAATGTATTACGTTAGCCACATTATATACTCCTAATGTTGATTATCACAGTTTCTTTTTGGAGATTTTCTTTGATCATCTGCTCGAATTTGAACGTGACAAAATTATCATAGGTGGAGACTTCAATCTTGTTTTTTAACATAGACATGGACATAAAAGGTAGACTTGCTATGGCACAGAGTAAGCCTCAAGAAATTGTTATCATGCCGCCTAGATTTTTCCTCGTAAGCCAGTGTTTTATGTGTTATGTTATGGGAGCAAATATTTTAGCTGGATACAAAACAGATCACTCTCTAACTGACATGAAAATAGCCCTTCACTCAAACCCTAGAGACTCAGGTTACTGGAAACTTAAGAGTGGCTGTCTGTAAGGATCGAGAATCGGCGGTCAGCGACCCATTTGGCGAATCCCTGATATTTTGCCCAAAGTTAGCCTTGGGTAGACTATTTTCAAAAATCATATTCAAAAGTTCCAATGATTTTGTTTACTTGGGAAATTTGGCAAAAATTAAAAGTGCGGTCAAAATGCGGTCAAAGTGCGGTTTTTTGGTTGATCAAAAGGTGCGATGATGAACCTCCGCCGAAGTCTTAAAATAAAATCAGTTGACCTCAAAATAACAAGAATTTCAAAGCAATCAATCTTCTACACTACCAATGTTTTAATCTTTTCAAATATGATAGTACAATGGTTTTTCAGGCCATTTAGAAAACAACTTCGGAGACCGCTTTCGATGGCGGCAAAATGTAGCTAATATTCATCAGGATAAAAATGTTCCTGGTATGTCAGTTTTTAACAATTAAGCATTGCAGAGCTAAAATATAGGTCTTAAAGATTTACCAAGTAAAGTTTCAAGGTCGAACTCGGAACGCTTCCCTTCGAAAGAATCGAAACTCTGAGCAATGTTAACGTGCAAAACTGGCGCTGGATTTATAACAAACATCTAACATTATAGTTACAATCACCTGCGTTAAAATATCAAACCAAATTTTCCTTTGACAATTTTAAGTTTGCCGCTTATAGAAATACCCAAGAACTCATAGGAGACACATCCAGTGCTTTGAACAGATCAGTTTGATGTAGATAGTCCACTTTGGTTATCGCAAGGCAATGTAAACAAACCTGATAAATCAGTTAAACCAGCCGCCTTTGTGTCAAACTATCCATGCATCCATGACGTTTTCCTAGATATTTATCGTTCGCCAAGGATTCTTGAATGAAATAGTAATTGTATGACTTTAAAAAAAGCGAAGGTAGTTTGCTGGAAAGATCGTTGAAATTTTGGAAATAATTAGTTATTACCGCGACAATAATAATAACCGGCAAAGTGCCACCTTATAGCTTTTGGCGGTATTTAATCATACAACGTTGCTGAAAGCCATTTTCCACTACAGGGAGAGTTTGAATCGACGTTAGTTTTCACAATTTCAAACAGTTTTTGTTTTTAGTATCTGAAACACGTAAGGCTACATGTGTTAAGAAATCGAAACAAACGGCATTCTGTCATAAACCGTATGTTGATATTCGAGTCCAGTAAATGTAACGCAATCTCAGTTACCCTCTCCCTTCCACCCAGCGTGGGCTTAAAACTTAAACGAGTTAATTTTGCTCAAATTAGTATTTTTCTAAAACGAAGTATTACTTTCACGAACCGGTAGGAATAATAATATTAAAAAACAACAACAACAACAATAACTTCCCACCCGCGGGATAAACGTTTTGACATGTTGTCACGATGGGGGTGGGGAAGGAGTACGTTTAGAAGTAAAAATTTTTCACAGGGTATTTTTCAAAGTAAGATCTTTGTTTTAGGTCTTGCTAAACGCAGTTATAAAATGAATTTCATTACTTCATCCCGGTAGGGGAGCTTTCTTTGATATTGTTTTTTTGGTTTTGTTTGGTTTTGTCATTGACTCTCAGACTTGGGGAGGAGGGGGTAGTCCCACTTCCTGTGGAGGCGGCTCTGATCGCAATATTCTCATTACGTAAGTGGCTTTAGTTCAACCCCAAAACAGTTCCCTTCATTTTCATAGTTTAAAAAAAACCTAAAAGGTACTGCTACAGCTGCGGTCGAACCCTAGGCGATACCACTCCACAGATTTCATCCTCTAAAAGGCACCAACCTAAGAGGGAGAACCTGGGAAGGAGGAACCAGTAGAACCTTGGCAATTTTTTGAGGGAGTACCCCTTCCCCCCGTTTTCAACCCGTTTTATAAAACTGGTTGTGGCTAAAACACTTCCAGGAAGCTATTAATAAAAGAGTTACTTTCGGCATGTGCACTTTTTGGCTATTTCCTCTAAGAGTGCCAAGTATGGAGCCTTCTTGCGCACAGGCGGGACAGGTGCATCAAGGCCGAGATCCTCGCACAAGCGCTGAAGCATCGGTAGCTTGAGGACTTTCAAGTTACCACTGAGCGCCATCTCACATAGGTTGTACTGATCGTATACCAGAGGATGGTTGAGCTGAATAGTTTCAACGACCTCCTTCGCTGCACTAAAGTTAGCTTCCTCTTGAGATGCCCGGATATCGGCTTCATCTGCTGGGTCCTTTTGCCGTAGTGTAGCGCTTTGCCTTGAGAAGAAGGACGCAATCTGCAAACTGGTTAGGAATTCTGAGGACTGGAAAAGTCGCACACCATCTGCTCCACGGGCGCGTCTCATTTCCCTCGCCACAACCTCGGCGTCAAGCTTACGGCCCGTTGTTTGACCGATAGAGAATTTCGCCAGTAAGTAAGACTTTTGCTTTTCGCTGAATCTATACGCCTTCTTTGCTGCTCTGAGGGCCCATCCCTCATTTGGTACAAAGTGACCCTCCTGGTGAGCAACTGGGGCTTTAAGAGAGGGCAATATGCCAACACCTTCTTCCAAATGGGTCTTGTACCCCATTTTCACTAAATCCATTAGAGAATATTTCTCCGGGGATCGGGAACATTTTTCTACAGACAGATGTTTTTCTAAAGCAGACACTCTTTGGAACACACGAACGCAGCCGTCTTGAGGACAGGAATAAACCCCTGTGGATAGGTCACTGTCTTCCGAAATGACACCAGATGGCTCGGCCACAGTTGCTGATGTTGAAGCTGTCTGTCCAACCTGTTTTTAGATTTACATCGGAAGGAAGTAAAATCTCCTTCGGAGAATGATTTCTGAAGTACTTGGTATCGAGGACCTTGGGTAAATAAATTAATACCAATAAAGAGTTGTTCTCTAATTTCTTTTTCAAATCATTTATAAGTTTTTAAAGCAAACATGACAGAAATAAACGTATGTTCCCAATACATGGGTATTCATAGCTCGGTTAGTAGAGCGCTGCCGCGCTAACGTACGTAGAAGTTATGGGTTTTCCCGTTTAAGCCACCCAAAAAATTGAACAAAATGGTAATTCTTTAAATTGCTCCTACAACTGCGACAATCATTTCTTCATTTATCAGAACCAAGAATATTGCGTGGGACTCCAAAGGTATCTGATACATGTACTTGCAGATAATTATTGTATGGTAAGGTTCTCCAATAAAGTAAGGGTCTTACACTTTTGCATTTTAATACAGAACTTAAATTTAGCGGCAACTCATCCATTAATTCTCAGTAGCTCACTTTTAGTTTTAATTCCCATACTTACTTGATGAAGATCCTGGATTGATGATTTTTCCACGACCAACACAATACGCACGCCAACAGGTAACAGACTCTGTAGAGCTAAACTCAAAATTGTTCAGTTTTGTAATGCCAGTAATAGTTTGCCCACTGTCAGGTGTTTCGATGATCGTATCAAGGGAAACAACTCTTACACCTTTCAATCCACCATGCGATAATAATGCGTCTTTAAGCTCATCGGCAGTGCAAACATCATTGCCTTCATCAATAAACGCCCTGATATGTCTTTTACAGCTTGCAGCCAGCCGGTCTGCTGCCCCTTTTCCGCCTTGGGGATCGCTAAAATCTACGCGGACTACTTTTACTCCAGTGCTTGCTGCCATCTCTCTGCAAGCTAGTATCGTGCGAGTGGAGTGGTAACAGCCTGCGTTGTCTTGTCTGAAGTAGGCTTTGTTTATCTCAGGGTGCTCGTGCTTGAGTGTTTCCAAGACATGATGCATTATGGATGCCACAGCTGAACTCCCCTGGCTGCAGGACTGAACTGCGTGGATAAAGGCTTGCCACTGTAGTTCCTCCTCCTTCCGTCTGTACACCACCTATATGTGCCATGATAACCCACGCTTGCCAAACCAGTCCGTTTGGGACTCACGGTATCTATGAGGAAGAAACTTCATCGCCCAGTCGTTGACGATAAAAACTGTCTCCTGATCAAGAGCGTCGATAGCGTCCAAACGAGCCTGGTCCTGGTGAGCCGACCTCAGCAGATGACATTTCCATGACCGGATGGCAAGCACAGAAGCGTTGACTAAGAACAGGGCCTCTTCTTTGTCATCTTGCGTGGCAAACGATGCTCTTTCTACTGCAGAGGAAATGTTCTGAAGAGTTGAGTGCAGGATCTCACATTGCTCACAGCATTCTTCGTGTTTGTGGCTACACTGCTGCTGCAGATCAGGACTGGTGGAGTCACTTAAGGCAAACACACTGCAATGACTCGCAATCTCAGATGAAGAACACACGTGGACCTGTAAGATGTTTAAAACACACAGCATTTATTGTGACAAATAGTGACAATTAAATCATTCTTTAAATTTTATACTTAAAGTCTTTGTAAAGAATGATTAAATTCTTTCCAATTGCTGTATTTATTCAATCAACCGCCCTGGGCGCTTATTAAATTTTTGGACCTTGAGAGTGGGCGCTTATTCGAGGCTGGGCGCTTATTAAATTTTCAGCAAAAGTAGTATGTTTATTTTGTAACAAAACAATAAATGGTAGTACCAAACGCGAAGATGTAACAAAAGGTTTCTGTAAAATACTCTGAAGAAAACTCCGCCTTCGGGGAAGTCTCTTGAGTACTTATTCAATATTTTTCGGGGGGTTAGTTTGCGTGGGAGGAAAAGGGGGTGGGCACTTTTTCGAGGCTGGGCACCTAATCGAGGTGGGCGCTTTTTCGAGGTTGGGCGCTTATTCGAAAAAATACGGTATTATTATTTTTAATTAAGCCTTACCTTAAAATCACTTTTAAGGTATAATTTTGAACCCTTGAGCAATTCCACGTACTGCAACTCCCACTCTTTCCCGAGACCGAGCTCTCCAAGTCGGCGGACTAAATTCTCTAAGTCTTCAAAGGCACGCGCACCGTCTGCGGCTACGTAATCAAGTCCTTGGAGAGATTTTCGGACCGAGGCCTTGCATTCCTCCAATACACGAAGCATAGTACGCTCACTGAATGGTTTAAAGCCAGTTTCGTGGCAGTACTGAGCGTACTGACGTGCTATTCTTTGGGGTATCATCGTCCTTATGACGTTTGGTATCTCAACCAGGTGGCCAGAAGAGAGTTTCAACGTTTTCTGCCCAAATGGTAGACCCTGCACCAAATACGGACTTGTTATATACGATAAAAAATGGTCAAGTTGCTTCAGATCAACCTTTATCCTCGGCGAAGGGTGGTGCGTTGTGGGAGCCCCGCTACCATACTGTAAGCGATGCAGGTTGGCCAAGCTATAGCGATATCTAGTTAAGCCTGGTATAAATCTTGAAATATCATTGAAGCTGGCAATGCCTGACATGATAGACAAGATCTGCCTTCTTGTCTCCCACCCTTGAGCTTTACCGTATGCCTCTGCTAAGGCCTGAAGATAATTCTTGGACGTTTGTGATAATTCATCGAGTTTAAGAGCTTTGTTCATGGCAGGGGACGAGACGACCGCTTGCCAAAGAGAACCTGCATAATTAGGTGTAAGATCTTGTAGGACTGAAGAAAAGATCTCCACTGTCCTTTTGGTGTATCTCTTCTTAGTGCTCTCTCCAGCTTTATCCCATTCCATCCAGGGCTGAGTTATTGGCGGGATGTTCTTCAAAACCAGATATTCGTTCAACTTTTTACGAGGTTCTTGCATAGTGGTTGGGGCCTCGTCACTCGTCGAAGAAACAAGACTTCCGGTATCCGGACTGAGGAACGTCTCATCATCCCGTCCTCTTGACGATATCTCCAGCCTCTTCAGTTCAGTTGCAAGGTCATCAGACGATAACTCACTACTAGTTGTTTCTGCACTTAAACGGCCTGTTTCCCCCTCTACCTGAAACAGTTGAAACAAATATATTGTGTAATTACTATAAAGCATGATAAAATGTTTATTTTGTTTTATTTTATTCATAAGCCAACACCCACACAAACCCGTAAAGAAAGAAAGAAAGAAATGAAAAGAAATCCCCTAAAGTAAAAAAGGATTAAAAAGGAAATGAAAGAATGAATGATGAAATTCTTTTTGGAAGGAAAACATTTCATACCATCGTTAAAGGAGCCACTTAAGCGAACCATTTACACTAGTGTTTCTTATTACTACTTACCAACAAATGGGGCTCGGGTAACTCTTGCAGGTGCGAGACCCCGGGGACGGGCTCCACCCCACCTGAAGCAAACACTAGAGTTTGGTTGGGCTTTGCCTGTTTGCTGATATACTTGTTGCATTGTTTACAAATTGCTTTAAATGGAGAAACAAAAGCAACACAAAATGAACAGACGAACAGAAATTAATGTCAATATACTGTATAAACAATACATTTAAAACATACATAGAAAGAAGAGAACTTCCTGCCCGCAAGACCAATAATTTTGAATGAGGACTGCAAGGTGTGCTTGGATTACCCGCACCCCCAAGGCAAAAGTGACCCCTGCGTAATACAAACAAGCGACACGTGATAATTAATACATCTTAAAAGCGCCTTTCCCTCTCCTTGCACGCTCTCTCCTCTCTTGTCACTGTCTCGTGGAAATTTCTTACTGTTTCTTTAATAGAGTGCTAGCAAACTCCTCGCCTTGTGTGCCACCTTATATGTGATTCTTAACCGTGAAAAATTACCATTATCTAACCAATCTTCGCAGAAAAGTTTGCAACTTACGTGATCCAACTGGAATACATGTGTTCGTGGTTTTGAAAATAAACGCCGACTTCAAGCTATCCACTCGGTGGCTCCCTTTAGCAGTTGTAGTTTTATGTACTGCTAATTCTTTGGGCACTGTACACATGGTCTTCCCTGTCCTCCAGCGGATGCCGAAATCAGCCCTGTGCCTTGGACAAATGCTCAAGGCATAGTGATGTTCTTCCACAGAGAAAACCCCTAGAAGGAGAATTTGTTGAGAATAACCACCCTCAAGTGCACGATGATAAAAAGTAAAACGTATAATAATAATATAGCTGATAAAAAGACCAAAATATTATATTTTAGGGTGGTATTTACCTGCTCTGGCTAACAGCAACTTTATTTCAGATCCTAAACCCTCATCTGCGCTGAGGTTTAAGATCTTTAAATGGCCAGTTACATCTTTTGTACAGTCTTTGAGCGCAATACATTCCAGCTGACCAGGATAATCTGTGGACTGACCGCAAGGTGTGCCCTGGGAAGGGGTGACCTTACCTAGAAGCGCTTTGTAGCTACAGTGAGCCATTCAAGAAAAGATGAGATCGAGTTAAACAAGGATATATGACCAACGCTGTATTTTCAACCTGTTGCGAAATGTTGTTGCACAATAGTGACGGGTGTGCTCGTGCGCACGGTTGCGTGACTCTCTGGTAACTTTCCTGTGCGCCAAGCATGCACGCATTTCGAAGCGCCACAAATGGATCTGAATATGAACTTTAAAGCCTCTGATGTGTTTTTACAGGTAAATGTAAATTTCGTTTTCGGTTTCAGTCGTTTCATGGTGTCAGTGCCAATTTTACAATTAATTAGTGCAGTCTTTGTTTGTTTGTTTGGGTTCGGATTACTTTGTTTAACTCCTTTTCACTTCTGTGCAATTCAACGAAAAGTCGTGAGTTGATAGTATTAAAAATATTTGGAGTACTGTATTGCTCGCATCCTGAGCGCTGGAGACATCGAAACAAGGTTGCATTTACAGGATACGGCGCTTTAGGAAGATCAAGTGACTGAAGTAAAAATTCCAGGCAGTCTTGAGATATGTGGGGTTAGTAATTCTTTTCAACCGATCTTTATTTTGAAACTGGTTAGGTCTGAGAGGCCAAATGTGTTTATTGCGTTTAACCTAATCTGAAACGACTTGTGAATTTCAAACGAAAGAAGATATGGAAAGTCCCCTTCTGATCGAGTGACGGGACGAGAAAAATATTTTTTAATGTTTGTTGACAAGCGCTGATAAGTTAACTGACTTGTCTCTTAGAAAGCGTACTGAGATAGACCTTGAAACTTTACTTGGTAAATCTTTAAGACCTATGTTTTAGCTCTGCAATACTTAAAATTAAAATTGTCAAAG
>NC_090889.1:45431731-45439231 GCF_036669925.1 Montipora capricornis
TATAAGCATAATTAATTGAACCAAGAAGAAATTCGGCACTATCATTCCATAAAAAAATTGTAGAATTCAGCAGGTAACCCATCTGAGCCTGGTGTATTATTGGAATCCATTTCTTTAAGTACCTTAAACTCTTACACAGGAGGCTAGCCACTAATAGTTCCTTAAAAGAAGGTAAATTTAAATGAGAACGATCTTTGCAATTTCTGCCAAAGTGAAGAGGAAACTCTTATCCACCTTTTCTGGAACTGTACGGTTACTTCTCGCCTCTGGCATAATTTTAAGGAATGGCTGCTTAATAATGGCACTTCTTTACTCTCGCTTAAGCTAACGCCTTTTTCTGGCTGTAGACTTAGGGCGGTCTAAAACAGATAGAGTCCTGCCATGTTGCCATGCGTCTGTCCAGTAACAGACAACAGAAGGCGTCAAAATGTGGTAAGAACACCACTGACGCTCTCGGCTATCTCCTCGCTGGCCACGTTTTGGTGTACCAGATTTCCACGTCATCTGTGATCAATTACTGAAGAAACGCACGACAACATGGAATCTATTTGTTAAATATCTGACGACGTACGGGTAATGTTTTACTTTATACCTTTCCATGGCTTCACTTTACACGTCTTTTCTTTCTTAGCTGTTCCTTTACAATCCTTTCCGTTCCCTGACTTGGGTGGGTTGGTGCAGGTACGGGTCCTATATTTCCTGCCACGACCACAGGTCTTGCTGCATTCACCATACGTTGACCAATTGCTCCAACCACCATCCACATCCCCTGAAAAGGTATAATAATACGGTAATTAATCAATCAATCAATCAATCAATCAATCAGGCAGTCAGTCAGTCAGTCAATCAATCAATCCATCCATCCATCCATCCATCCATCCATCCATCCATCCATCCATCCATCAATCAATGGGCTAGTCAGTCATTTCGTCAGCCCGTCAATCAATCAACAGGCCATTTCCGAGTTACCTTGTGCCTCTGTTTCAAAACGAGTGTTCGCGTAAAACCTTTTATATGAAACTGATTTTGATTTGCGTGAAAATGCTTAAGTAGGCGGAACACATTTCCATATTAATGGTTTAGCAAGAAAAATCAGTTATTTTGATGACGTGATATTGAGTGATACTGTCAAAAGCAAAATTCTGCGAGGCTTTCTTGAGATATATATGCAGGCAAAGTAAAACAAAACAAGTTTAAAATAAATATTATTATAGTTGTTCATTAATAATGCCTACAATGAAAGAGCTGTTCCGTTTTCTATCTCCTAGAAAACTTAGAAGTCCAGGAATATTTTTATCAGTTGTAAAGTTGATGACACTATTAATAAGTCTAATGTTCTCCCCGATAAATCTTCTCTGAAGGAAGCTGGGATGAACGTTTTCAATAAGTTTAGGAAATACTTCTTTGAAGCGATTCGCGACAGCGTTAGTAGCTATTTTGTAGTCACAGTTCAACAAAGATACTGAACGCCAGTTTTTAACGAGGTACGGCACTGTATCTTTTTTTGGAATAAGTGTAACGATCCCTGGCTTCTGAGATACGGATAGCTAACCTGTTTTATAAGCATAATTAATTGAACCAAGAAGAAATTCGGCACTATCATTCCATAAAAAAATTGTAAAATTCAGCAGGTAACCCATCTGAGCCTGGTGTATTATTGGAATCTATTTCTTTAAGTACCTTAAACTCTTACACAGGAGGCTAACCACTAATAGTTTCTTAAAAGAAGGTAAATTTAAATGAGAACGATCTTTGCAATTTCTGCCAAAGTGAAGAGGAAACTCTTATCCACCTTTTCTGGAACTGTACGGTAACTTCTCGCCTCTGGCATAATTTTAAGGAATGGCTGCTTAATAATGGCACTTCTTTACTCTCGCTTGAGCTAACGCCTTTTTCTGGCTGTAGACTTAGGGTGCCATCCATCTCTTTGCAAAAAGTCCTACTTTTTATTCCTAGTCGCAAGTCTCTAATTCTGGAAATACTCATCCTATGATAGACCTTTTTCCCTCTTTTCCTCTCACGTTACAACTTTCGAAAGATACTTTCGCTTTTTTTTCTGCCTTTTGCTGCTCGGTTGCCGCGGGTGTTGGACCGTAGCTGGTGTGGATACATGTTGATAGCATAATTAGTAAGAGTCATGTAATTATTTTATCATGTAAGTTAGTGTGTAAATAAACAATGAAAGTAAGTGAAGAGTAGTAAGTGTGGTGAGTGTTATGTAAATATTTGTGTCATGAAAGGTAGCACGTTCATAGTATGTTAGGTATGCGATGTAAGTTAGTATGTTAAAAGTACTGTAAGTAAGTGAAGTGTAGTTGAAAAATAATAATCAATAAAAATGGAAAAAAACCGAGGGGCAAGCGGGTGATCGCCCAGTGAGACTCTGGGATAATGGACTTGAACTATTTTTTGATTGGTGGCTTGCATAACAATGGCAGTCCGACAGGAAGTGGGTAAGTAATTCGGAAACCCCAGAATTTGGAGGGAGATTCAAAATCTAAAACTACTTTCAGTGCTGTTTGTTTTTTTCTACCTCAGAAATATATAAATCACAAAAATAGCAAAACGACGGTGTTTGAATTGAACCATTGCAATAAAAAACGCAAATAAATAACGCCCGGGAATTTTTCCACGCTGATAAAATGCTGTTGTATAAGTACATCAGTCGCTTTGGGGAGAAATCCGTGGAAGAAGGTCTTGTGGAAGCAATTCAGAATTACGGAAACATATAACTGTAGTAGAAGAGGACATTGGTGTCGTTTCCACAAAAATTTCTCGATCGTGTTGCTTGCACGATGGTATTCTGCTCGATAGAATGCACGCTAAAACACTAAAAATACACTTACCGACAGCGCCAGAAGTTTCATCTTCACTCGCTCTCACGCACAGAAAGCCAATGATCAATTTCTCCAGTTTCTTTTATGGTGTGAAAGGCTAATTTTTTTTTTTTTCTCGAAAGCATTTAACCCGCCATTTCTACTGCCTACTGTTTTCTCTTTTCTTTTTCCATTTAAACTAAAGCATGCTCAATAAGACCGGGAACCTACGTTACTCCATTTTCCCAGAGTCTCTCCGTGCGCTCTCCCGCTGACCAAAAAGCCCAAGGACTCTGGGTACGAGGTTGGCGCGAACCGGAAGCAAAACCTGCGGAAAAAAATTTGTCTTTATCTCGACATTTGCTCGGTAACCTATCTTGATTTTATGCATGCATATCATTTACGATGGCACTAAAAATAAATAAAAAAGTTTCGGGAAAAGTTATATAGTAAAATTTTCTGTAAACTATAAAACGCCTTTTTCGATGCATCTTAAATTCTACTAGAAAATTTTTTGTCATACTCTCTAAGAAGTTAAAGAATTTAGGGAGATCTCCAAGAAAGAAATATAAACGGTAGGTCACCGACTTAGTTATTCAGATAATTTTCAAAAACTGAAATTTAGAGGGCCTTTTTGTTGACCTGAAGTGTTGCCATGGTACCAATATGGCGTCGTAAGTACCCTTAAAGTGTTACCCAACAATAAAGTTGCAAAGATATTTATAGTTTGCCTACACTATGAAATATCCTTCATTGGTATCTTTCATCGTTTCACAAACACTATAGCAACGAAAACCCCTTTTCGAGCCTCCTTAAGTTATCATTGTTTCGCCTTCCTTTGCATGGTCCATTGTCGCATGGCCTGGTCTCTTTGTTGAATCCAGAGCATTGCGCCCCACAATTAGACGGAGGGTGATTGGTGCAAGTGCGGAATCGCTCTTGCTGTCCAGCTCCGCAAGTCACACTGCACTCGCTCCAGTCTTCATAGGCGCTCCAACCGCCATTGATAGCCGCTGAAAGAAATGTGTTTTAGTGAACTAGGAAGAGTTTTGTTTGTTCGCATTATTTTTTTCGGTACAAAAGATGTCTTATAGCATTGATTGTAAATGTTACGCTCACGAACAGGCAGCAATGTTGGAAAACATATTTTGGAATGCTATTTTTCTGTGTGGTTTGTTAAGGTAATTACTGCTAATTGGTGATCTACGTGTGCAAGTTAATAAAATAAAAAAATACGTTTCTTCATCTTGCAGCATCTGAACTTTTCAATGCAGTAAATGTCGTTGCAACTGCTTTTGTAGAAGCCGGTCATGTAATATCCCGTCTGTTGGCATTCACTCCAACCCTTGTGGTCGAACGAATGGGTGACATCTTCATCGTAACAGTGCTCGTAACAGTTGGGGTGTCCCTGTGGATGGCAGCATTGTCCCTCCTCAATGTGCTGTAGGTATGCAGGTAGTCCAGCGCCCAATCTGAGGCCGTTCAAGTAGTAACCAGTTGGACACAGCGCCCAGACATTAAAACTGAAAAAAAGTGGGAGCTTTTGTCAACCACAAAAATTAGCAACGAGAAATTTGTACTTTTGTGGTATACAGCAATGAATAGTACTTTGCAAAATTACGTTCAGGATAAATTTATAATTTTCGTGACAACGAAACAGAAAATAGTGCAGCTTCAAACGATTCCAATATTCAATCTACCAATAAAAAAAATGTTAAACAAACTGCGTTAACAATAGTACAATAAACGCTTAAATGTGTGGGTTATTATTATTATTATTATTATTATTATTATTATTATTATTATTTTAGTTTTTTATTGCGATGGTTCAAGTTTCGATCCTGGAATGTTTTCATGTGCTTTGCCGTCACAGATCTTAATATTTCTAATAACTTACCCATCCAATGTGTGCTGCCAGTTTGCATTTGAGCAGGCTGCAGGCTGATTGGTATAACTGGGTTCAGTGGCTGTGCAACACCTTCCATATTCGATTCGCCCAACTCTTTCATCTCCCAGATGTTGGTTGTGCCTCCACAATCCTCTTAGGTATGTCTTTGGATTGGGACATTTGGACCAAGTTGCACTATCTAGGCTCACTTCCCAGTCAGCCTGGTCACAGCTTAAACAGTTATCCGGCTGGAATATCAGCAACACACTGATAAGTTGAATGGCGACCACAAACCACATTCTTTTATCTACCTGTTGTTCGAAACTTGTGAAGACCTGTCTAAAAAAATGTAAATAGTTCACTACGTGAAATCTTACACTTTTTCAAATTCTTACATTCGTAATTTGAAGGGCACAGCAAGATTAACTATCCCATAGAAATGGAGCGCGATGTATTGAATAATTTGTTAAATTTTGAGTTTTTAAAACTCAAGATTTAACAAAGAATGAATGAGCTTATCAGCGCCTTTGTTACCCAGAAATTGTCCAGTTTTTGAAAGCCAATCTCTCCTCTAATATAACACCCAAAGAGCCAAAAATTTCACCAATTACTCAGTTTTACAAGCTCTTTAAATGTTTGTTGTGAATTGTGTCTGGCAAGTTGCCTCCTCTGCGACAAGTCATATGTTAATGAGACAAATGTAAACAATGACATCAGAAAACATTCTCCTTTGGCTGGTTTGTTTTACAAACGAAATACAGAGCAAATCCATGTGGAGACCTAAACGTTTGCCAGAACATGTCGAATTTAGGTATATCAAATGGAATTTAACTCGGCTTTCGTGTGGAAAACAAATTTTCTAACACAGCACGATTGATCGGCTTATCGGAAAATTACAAAATTGTATTCACTGGCTAGCTGGGATATGATCGAAAAGCTATTGCAGTCAGCACCACGCTTTTTGATGGCCTATTGCTGACTATTCAATAAAGAAAGGATCGTTAAACGTTGTCGTTCTCTTGCAAAGAACTCCTTTTATCATAACAACTTGAGCTTTCCACCGTGTTTAATGATGTTTGTTTCCACTAAGCGGTAAACTCTTTTATTACAATGTGAATGGCAATTGGTCTGCTAAAAAGCAACGTTTAAATGGAAAAAGATGAACATGATTGATAGAACTTAAGAAACAGGTAGATTTACAGCCTGCCGGATAATGAAAAGCTAGTTTCAATCTGGGTTAATATATTAATGTTGGGTTTTACAGCAGGGTTTTCAAAATGGAAAAAAAGAGAGTTTAAAAGCCACCCTGGCCTAGCGTTCTGGCCCGGGTTGCCCGAAGCATGGTTAGCGCTAACCACCGTTAAATATCATAGAATCCTATAGGTTTTGATACGTCTTAACCAACGGTTAATGCTAACCAGGCTTCGAGCAACCGACCCCTGTTATTTAATGTCGTAAACATCACAGCGGTCAACGTTTGAAAAAAATTGAAACAATTGATAGTAATCTTAGAGGCAGAAAATCACACAATCTACTTCTTGTTTGGTACGTTCAATTTAATGCAAGGGAAAACAAGTCATTCGCATGCAATTTTAATTCTTGTTCAGAATAAAAGAGATGAATTCTTAATTACCCATGTTGTACAACATTACTTGGGATAGTAAAAGCGAAATCTAGGGCGCTTTCCATTTAGAAAAAAAATTCGGGAATTTCCTATTGGAAAAAAGTTGTTCCATTTTGTCACAAATTTCGCCAGAGTTGAGGTGCAAGACACTGCAAAAGTTCGTCGTGGAACTTCCGCGGGCTTTCCGGTCATTTCCGTTTTGCTGTTATGGTCCTCGATCTCTTTATACTTGGAAACTAGCTTGCCCATTTCCGCATACACTGCTCGCCTGTGACCAGAATTAAAGTCGGTAGCGGTTTTGTCGAAAATCTCCTTTTTATTTCTTTGTTTGACGCCAAACATATGTTTATGATCAGCCGTAATTGGCCGAATTTATACTAGAGACGAATTATCCGTCTAGGCGGATAATCCGTCAGACGGATAATTCGTCTAAAGCCGGGTTCACACTCAACGTTGATTATGATCAACTGAAGTATAATTCAAGCTATCATACTCCATTCAATTTTTTTCAATTCTGGTTCTGTTCACATCTACGAAAATTCAAATACAATTGGCAGGGTAACCTTGCAGTGTGCGACAAAATGGCACCGTACCGCGTGACTGCCAAGATTATCATCACCATGCTTGAGGCGAGAAGAGAATCAAGGATAGCTTCCGAAAATAGAAGAAGACACCAAATAGCTATTAGAAGATACCACCGCCTGTTCGCCATTCTGTTCAATTACGCACTGTAATTACTACAAACAACCTCCTTGAGGTTGTTTGAAATTATTATAATCCAATCATAATCAAGCGCTGTAATTAGTTGATGTGAATCCATTTAATATTTAATTCGATTATAATTCGATCATAATCGAGGCCTAATGTGAACACGGTTTAAGTATAAATCCGAAGACAAATTTTGACGAGTATTTTGTCTACACATACGTTACGCGTTACGCGTGTTACACGACGGGTGTTTTGGTGTTAAGCCGAATCCAGTCCCTCTCATGTGGGAACTTCGTCAAAAAACCGTCTACGTTTCGGTCTAGATATAAATTTAGAGACGGATCATGCGTCTAAAACGATTTATCCATCTGTTTGCACGTCTTGAAGACGTGCTAACAGACAAATCAGCCTCAGACGAATTTTGCTCCATAATTCGTCTTCGTACCGAATTTATACATAAACGA
>NC_090889.1:45449231-45458225 GCF_036669925.1 Montipora capricornis
CGAGAATTTGCATTGGGAGAACAAGTTCTAGTGCAAAACTTCCGAGGAGAACCGAAATGGCTCGATGGCACCGTTACAGAGCAAACTGGCCCCGTCTCTTATAAAGTTCTAGTCGGAGGTCAACTCTGAAAGCGCCACATCGACCAGATGCATCAGAAACATGGATCGCAAATCGTCCATCCGAATCGTGGAGAAAATGTTAGCGTAACGCCAATTCCAGATATTGTGATTGACAAAGCGGTCGTTGAAATCCCACCGGTTGCGACTCCGCGATCGGAAACCGTAGAAACCAGTCCGAAAGAGCCAATTAGCAAACTCGGTAACGCCGCAACCGCGCAGGCAACGGCAATCGCGCAATCTCAAGCCGGACCACGCTATCCAACGCGACAGCGCAAAGCTCCTCAGCGCGTAGGTTTTGATTCTTAATTATCCGACCCATTAAAGTGATTATATTATACACCTTTAGAGTAAGTGTGGGGGAATGTAGTGTTTATTCCTATTATAAGCTATGTCTTAGCTGTCAAGTAACCGGTAGTCATTGGTTAGCACACCCTAAGCCGCAGTTATGTGATTATTGTGAAGATATCATTGTACATGTAGATACTTGATTCAGTTGTAATAAAGCGATTGTGTAAAGCACTTGGCCTGATTCACTGTGTACTCTATAGTAGTATTTCGAACCCTAATACACAACAGTTTATGAAGTGGCGTTGATTGCCATGGGCCTGGAACTGGTAACGATTACCGGGAGATTGCAACTGGAACGTGAAAAACCAGTAGGGACGTTCCAACTGGGAAAACAAGATTTCCTAAGCCCCCCTAAACCCCAGATGGCCCAAAACGTAGCGACAGCACATTAAATGAAATCCTGACGAATGACATCCTTTCCCAGCAAAATTCCAACAGCGACTTCAAGGCCGAGAATTTGCGACCAAGGAATTGAAAAGGAATGGTGGTTTGGCATGTTTTGACAATAAAATGAAGACCGAAAATATGCCAGAAGTAATTTTGGTCAATTTTCTTTGTGCTTCAAAGGTGTTCAAAGAAGGTAAAAGACATCTGATGAGATCTGATGAGCCTCGTGGAATTACACGTGTTTATTGCCTCGATTCAACCTTCAACTCCCCATCTCCTTCCCGCCTACTATTACGCGTCGATTTGAAAGGTCAGTTTGTTTCACACAATTTTCCTGGAAAGCATTAGAATTGACTATGAAGCAGTGAAAATATCCTTTTCAATGCATACATGAGACGAAATTAAAGTCAATTTGATTGAAAAGGAAAAGGAGGTGATTAAAGAATTGCGCAATCAGCAACTTGTAAGATTATGAGGAATCGCGGGGAAACTTCGAAACCAACAATAGTTCATTTTAAGATTGCGGACAATAGAAATGTTTTATTGTTGTGTATGACATACCAGTCATAGCAAAGACGAATACATCAAGGTAAAACAAAACTTCACTTTTTTTTTTGTTGTGGTTTATTGTATCTAATAACAAAGAGGGCAAAATTACTGAATGCTGATTGGTCAATGAAGAGGGTATTTTTTCTTAATTTTGCTTGAGAAGAGGGCAAAATTACTCGCTCACGATTGGCCGAGCGCCAAAAATTCTCGCTCCTGATTGGCTGAACGTACGTCTTCCACATTCAGTTGGTTTCTTCTGTTTGAGCAAAACAACTTCGTCTTCATCGAAGTTTGTCTTTTAATTCGCGCTGCATTCGCCGAAAAGGCATAAATATTAAAAACTAGCTTTAAAAGATGATCTGGAATTTGAGTTTTCGAGTGACAAGAAGAAGGGCAAAAGATTTTTTTCATGAAAAGCTTAAAACTTGGATCGACTTACATGGCGCCCGACGTAGCGGGATTGTGTGGTTGAAAAACAAAATGATTCCTTTCGTCAAGGGCTTTCAGTTTACCACGACATCTTGCAGGTCAACAAAAAAGGTCACAGAACAATTTGCCATTGACGGGAGGAACGAGTAGCTCAAATTTGGTGGATTTCTTTGGACAAACCGTTTGCTATGTTTACGGATGCGTATTTGCAAGTGGTAAAAACCTCTACAACACAGGTGAATAAAATAAATTGAAGCTTAACATTTGGTTTAATCGTTGTTACAGTTGTTCACGAATGAAACTCGTATTTTCCTCTCGAGTGGATGTAAATAACAATCATCTATACTCGTTTTGGACGCAAAGAACAAGTTGACTTGCTTGTCTGTTTGTCAGTTGTTTTGCTTCCGAGCGAACGAGTGTTTCCGCTAAGGTGTCTGTTTTTCGAGGTGCCTCAACAGTGTTAAGAAAATTTTGCCCGACTCGGGCAATTTCAGCAACTTCTGAAAACACGCGTGATATTAATCCTTAATTTTACTCGGCCCCATGCGATTACCTATACAAAGTGCACGCCACCAGGGTTCTATCTGGAATTTACTGCTTGGCGGGTTAATCCCGAGTGGCCGAGGACCACGAGTTTCCTAGGTGGTGCAGGAGCATGCCTTCTCCTCCCCCCCCCCCCCGGAATGGATATGCGCTGAGATGCAATCTGGTGCATTTTAAGACACAATGTTGAGAAGTCTTACAGTGGTATTTTATTTCATTTTTTAGTGATCGTCACATTCTGATGACGTGTGTACATCCGCGTCTCCTTAATCCGTGATTTTCTGTTACAAATTTGCCCATGCTGTCGCTGTTCAACTCATAAACAGAGTAAACAGCGCGATATAACCGATCCTGTTGTAAGGAGAGCCTTTTCTAATACTCCATGTTCCTTGTCATTTAGTGTCCTTAGACAGGGAATATTTGAGTTATGTGAACTGACGTTGTGGCGTTTGGATGATTTTTCCGATATAATTACTTACATACTGCGATAATAACAATATATATATATATTTTTTTTTTGGGGGGGGGGGGGGGAAGGGGGAGGCTGAGCATTTGGGGGGAAGATTTTAAAGGACAGACTAGCGACATGGGACCCCCCCCCCCTCCCCCTCCCCTTCCCCGGCAGGGCCTCCATTAGCTTTTAGGAGTCCGCATAGGGATTGTACCAATAAAATTTTATTTTTGTGTGTTTTGTTTTTTTTTCCTAGGAGGGAGTTATGAATTCCAATTTCAGGTCCGTTTAGGGACCTAAGCAGGGGTTGTATTCTTGGTTTATGTTTAAACATTTTACCTTGGACTTACCACACCTTTACTGTTTTCTAATTTTTTTTTCCTGGCGCACTGTAAGACAGACAACTCAGTTTAAGACCACGCTGGTTCATATTAAGTTAAATTTGGAAAAATTGGAAACTCACTGAAGAAGAGAAACACAAAGCTCATTCGGTTGCGGTCATTGCGGGTTTCTCGAGATACTTTTTTCAGTTGTTTAGGTAAACTTCATTTTTAAATGAATGTGTTTATTCGAAGCAGGACTATAGAAGCTATCGGTTAATAAATACACCCTTATTATGTATACAATTCAGAACCAAAAAACATTGGACAATTATTTTAAATGCCCCTTGTTGTAAACATTGCACGGGATGAAAACAACTTTAGAACTTGAAATATCTTTAAAACAAAATAAATATTGGCAAAGCCTCAACAAAGCCCTGGACAGGATGTGCTTAACTAAGAATTACCAGTTCATGAAGTCTACCATATTTCAATAAAATCGGTAAAATTAAGGCCGAAGAACCAGTGGATAAGAATCCGAGAGTTTTGGTTAAAAAAATAACAGTAATTCCTTTTTCATCAATGTTCTTTTTTTATATCTTCGCATACGTTTCACTGTCATTGCTATAGTGTCTCGCTTAAAGGAGGCTCGAACGGGTTTCAACACTTAGAAGACACTCTATTTAGATCGATCACTTAACAGCAATGTTATGGTATCATATGAAACACCGGCTATTTCCAAATAAGATGTGATCATTATTCTGATGTAATAAGTTACATTGGCAACCGGAAAGCCCGGCAAAAACTCCCTATATTTGGATTTAGTTGCTCATATCTCAAAAATAAATCGGTGACACTCCTTTTTTGTTGCTGAAAAGTGACGAGAAGGCCACGATGAGACTTTCGACAAAGTCAGAAATTCTGTTAAACGGATTCAGAGCCACCCCAAAAAACTCACAGAATTTAGGTGGCTCTGAATCCACTACAAAGAATTTTTTTAAACTTTGCAGAAAGTTTCATCTTGCCCTCCTGATTGCTTTTTAGAAATTAAAAAATGGGGGTCACTAAGTTCGTTTTTGGAGAAATAAGCAACTAAAGACAAAATAAAGGGTGTTTTTTACAGGACTTGCCTGTTGCCACGGTGACATATTACGTCACAATAATGACTGTATCTTCTTTAACAGTAATTCGTGTTTCATTTGGTACCACAATATTGATAATACATGATACAATGTTGTCGTGCCGATCCTGCTAATATGAACGTAACTTGAAAGCGTTGAAACTGGTTTCAGCCACCTTGCAGGAGCAAGGATGGCACAGTCAGTTAGATTCCCGGATCTCACATCCTTGTTTCGACTTGTTTTCTTACAGTGTAGCTGAAGTAGCTTTTAATACCTCTAAGACGGAGTACTGATGGAGAAGGGGGAGTAAAATGAGCGCACCGTCGACCTCCTGTTTGTCAGTTTAATTACTGTTTAATACGAGTTATCGACGTTAAAATATCGTCACTTTACTTTAAGGTAATGTTAGCGACAATTAATTGCCTTCCACAAGAAAAATGTTTGCTGATGTAATTATTAGATGAATGACGTTAATCTTTAAATTAGTTAGAAAAGAAACTACAGGAGGGTACTTGAAAACATGCCGAAATAAGCCTTTTATAGAAAGGCATTAAATAAGGTGTTAATAAAATTTGTGCCTAGGTATATTTTTCCTCATATAAAAGGAACGTAAACAAGTTTTGATTCGAATGAAAAAAAGATTTGCACCAAAAAAGCTCTTCAACAATTAAGAGGAGAAGTTAAGGTAGTAAGATGCATTTATTGCCTGTCAATGGACAATTCAAAAACTTACCTTTTCCGTTTGCGATAGATCAGCGTTCTCTAAGCAAGGGTAGGGGGTTTAAGATCTACGACGCAAAAATGGCAACGAAAAACGTCACAAAGTTTACATATTTAACGTGCAAGAACAATAGCTTTGCACGCTCTGCACGTAAATTTTTCATTTTTGTACATTTCTTTCACGTTTTCGGCAAATCTGCGACGTGAAATGACCAATTCTCAAGTTTCACGGAGAACTTGAACACAAGACAGCGAATTTGAATTTTCTGTCGTAGCTTCAGCACCGCACCTCCTTATTTAGTTCTTGGAAAGTTGCGCTAGTTTTTAGAAGTTAGACAAACCGACATAATGACGAAAAAGATTAATAAACCTGAACTTGCAGTTTTAAATGACGTTTTCGTTGCCGTCGCGTCGTAGATCTTAATTCCGTAGTCCAAAACAGGGACAGCGATAATGAAGAACACGGTCACTGTTTTGTAGAGTCGTACAAAAAAAAGGAGTTTAATAAATAAAAGCAAAATTAAGGCCGAAGAATCAGTGGATAAGAATCGGATTCCGAGAGTTTTGTTTAAAGAAATATCACTACTTCCTTATTTATCATTGTTTTTATATCTTCCTATGCGTTTCACTGTCATTACTATTATGTTTCGTTTAAACGTGCGAAAATCACTTCAAACAAAGGTAATGTTAGCGATCACTTAATTGCTTCCCACAACACAAATGCTTGCTCATTCAATTATTTCATGAATGGCGTTCCTCTTTAAATTAGTTAGAAAACAAACATCGGGAACGGTTATGCCCTAATGTTGTAGAATTTCGCAAGACCGTAAAAGTATAGTAGAGTACAGTAGGGTACTTGAAAACATGCTGAAATAAGCCTTTCATAGAAAGGCATTGAATAAGATGTTAATAAAATTTGTGCCTAGGTATATTTTTCCTCACATGAAAGAAACGTAAACAAGTTTGATTCGAATGAAAAAAAGGTTTGCACCAAAAAAGCTCTTTAAAAATTAAGAGGAGAACTTAAGGTATTTGGAAAAAGACAAAAGTGCATTTATTGCCTGTCAATGGAACAATTATTCCAAAACTTACCTTTTCCGAAAACTTGTTTGGCTGTTAGTGCAGCGATGAATAGTTTCAACGCTAAGAACACTCTCCTCTGTGACAACGCGAATTGTGCTTGACGGTATATAGTTTTTCTACCACCGGGAATTTTATGTTCTTAATAAATGATTTAAATAAAATTTTTGCAATGGATCAGCGTTCTCTTAGCAACAGTCCAACATAGGGACAGCGATAATCAGAAACACCGTCTCTGTTTTGTAGAGGCATACAAAGAACATTAGCTCCTAGTTTTGCCTCCAAATACGTTCAAAACTCCATTTCCTAAATAGGGGCCGTCGTCTGGAACGCTATAGCTATTTTCCAAGGGAAAGGTACAGAGAAAAGATAAAGACAAAGTGATCACTGGGGATAATCTTGTCGTAGTTGGCTAAGTTGAACAAGTTCAAGACATTTCTAGGTTCCTTCTGCATGTACCGGAGCGCATTGTATTTTCATTGTTTTTTAGGTGTTTGGATAAGTGAGGTGCATTGTTTTCTGTCTTTTGTTTTCTTTGTTTTACGTAATTTCAGCTCTAGTACCTGCAGAAGGAACGTATTTCTTGCTGCGGGGGCAACCGTGACTGTTGTACGTACATCTTATTCGATGGTTTAACATATAATATGCGCGGGTATTTTGTGAGTTGCTTAGTATTTTTCCGAGCCCCGCAGGGGCGAGGAAAAATACGAGCAATGATCTCACATCCTTGTTTCGACTTCTCTCCTTACAGTGTAGCTCAAGTAGCTTTTAATACCTGTAAGACGGAGTACTGATGGAGAAGGGAGAGTAAAATGAGCGCCCCGTCGACCTCCTGTTTGTCAGTTTAATTGCTGTATAATACGAGTTATCGACGTTAAAATATGGTCGCTTTACTTTAAGGTAATGTTAGCGACAATTAATTGCTTCCCACAAGAAAAATGTTTGCTGGTGTAATTATTAGATGAATGACGTTCCTCTTTAAATTAGTTAGAAAAGAAACATCTAAGTAACTGAAGAGAGAAGCACGCACAGTGCACTTCATCTTTCAACCCACTCATCTGAAAAATTGGTTTCTGCCTTGAGCGGGACTCGAACCCCACGTGCCCATGATGACTAGTCGGGCATGCTAAGCCACTACACCATCAAAACATCGAAACCGTTATGCGCTAATTTTGAAGAATTTCTCAAGTAAAAGTACAGTACAGGAAGGTACTTGAAAACATGCCGAAATAAGCCTTTTATAGAAAGGCATTGAATAAGGTGTTAATAAAATTTGTGCCTAGGTATATTTTTCCTCATATAAAAGGAACGTAAACAAGTTTTGATTGGAATGAAAAAAAGATTTGCACCAAAGAGCTCTTCAACAATTAAGAGGAGAAGTTAAGGTAGTAAGATGCATTTATTGCCTGTCAATGGACAATTTAAAAACTTACCTTTTCCGAAAAATTGTTTGGCTATTAGTGCAGAGATGAATAGTTTCAACGCTAAGAACTCTCTCCTCTGTGACAATGCGAATTGTTCTTGAGTGTTTATATAGCTTTTCTACCACAGGGAATTTTATGTTCTTAATAATTATTTAAGTAAAATGTTTGCGATACATCAGCGTTCTCTTAGCAACGGTAGGGGGTTTAAGATCTACGACGCGAAAATGGCAACGAAAACGTCACAAAGTTTACATATTTAAGGGGCAAGAACAATAGCTTTGCACGCTCTGCACGTACATTTTTTTTTATTTTTGTACATTTCTTTCACGTTTTCGGCAAATCTGCGACGTGAAATGACCAATTCTCAACTTTCACGGAAAACTTGAACACAAGACAGCGAATTTGAATTTTCTGTCGTAGCTTCAGCACCGCATCTCCTTATTCAGTTCTTGGAAACTGCGCTAGTTTTTAGAAGTTAGACAAACCGACATAATTACGAAAAAGATTAATAACCTGAACTTGCAGTTTAAATGACGTTTTCGTTGCCGTTGCGTCGTAGATCTTAATTCCGTAGTCCAAAACCGGGACAGCGATAATGAAGAACACTGTCACTGTTTTGTAGAGTCGGACAAAAAAAGGGAGTTTAATAAATAAAAGCAAAATTAAGGCCGAAGAATCAGTGGATAAGAATCGGATTCCGAGAGTTTTGTTTAAAAGAAATATCACTACTTCCTTATTTATCATTGTTTTTTATATCTTCCTATGCGTTTCACTGTCATTACTATTATGTTTCGTTTAAACGTGCGAAAATCACTTCAAACAGAGGTAATGTTAGCGATCACTTAATTGCTCCCCACAACACAAATGCTTGCTCATTCAATAATTACATGAATGGCGTTCCTCTTTAAATTAGTTAGAAAACAAACATCGGGAACGGTTATGCCCTAATGTTGTAGAATTTCGGAAGACCGTAAAAGTACAGTACAGTACAGTAGGGTACTTGAAAGCATGCTGAAATAAGCCTTTCATAGAAAGGCATTGAATAAGGTGTTAATAAAATTTGTGCCTAGGTATATTTTACTCACAGGAAAGAAACGTAAACAAGTTTGATTCAAATGAAAAAAGATTTGCACCAAAAAAGCTCTTTAAAAATTAAGAGGAGAACTTAAGGTATTTGGAAAAAGACAAAAGTGCATTATTGCCTGTCAATGGAACAATTATTCCAAAACTTACCTTTTCCGAAAACTTGTTTTGGCTGTTAGTGCAGCGATGAATAGTTTCAACGCTAAGAACACTCTCCTCTGTGACAATGCGAATTGTGCCTGACGGTATATAGTTTTTCTACCACAGGGAATTTTATGTTCTTAATAAATGATTTAAATAAAATTTTTTGCTATGGATCAGCGTTCTCTTAGCAACAGTCCAACATCGGGACAGCGATAATCAGAAACACCGTCTCTGTTTTGTAGAGGAATACAAAGAACAGTAGCTCCTAGTTTTGC
>NC_090889.1:45458325-45468325 GCF_036669925.1 Montipora capricornis
ACTTGGAGGACACTGGTCTGGACAGTTCAGTTCCGCTGGTGTTAGCGTTGGTCCCTGTCAGCCAACGCCCCAGGCACCATTGCCAGATACACCTTGGGATGGAGATCGCGGGCGCAGTTGGTCAAATCCGGGTTGGTAGCAACGTATTCCTCATGTGCCCGAAGACCCGCTGCATGTCGCCCTCTATATTTTAGAACTTAACCAACGACAGCTCTTCTCGGAACGGTTACGGAGTGCAGTCATCGACACGGCTGTATATAGCATTAGATGGGGTGACAAATTAGCCTGTTTAGATGCACTCTCCATTGGACCACCGCTATTTGTTACCTCTGCAGCTGAATGAGCGAGAAAGAGGCTTGGCGAGTACCCGTGTCAGCCACGGAGCCGATAAGCGAGCATATGCTACTATGAGATAGCAGAACGTTATAATACGCCTTCGCTGTCGGTTACTAACGCTACGTTTTCTTTTCATTTTCCTCATTTGTTATTTTCGCTGTGTTTAGAATTATTGCCCATCCTCGGGATACGAACCAGGTTGACATTCAGATTAGTCGATTCACATTATGTCACTTTTCATTAGCGGTCGTACGAATGACCAGCAATCGCGATGTCACAAGACCCAGTCTACTTCTAGCTAATCCGGTAAATTAGCCTTGTCCGGTACGGAAAAGAGATGTCATTGTTGCTGTCGACCCACAAGAGTCAATTGGTTTTCCGATCGATTTGGTAGAGTTGTTAAGTTGTAAGAAAACATGAGCGATTTCATGAATATGCAGGTATTTGTTATTCTAAACCGCTCTAGACAACGATGAGAAAATTCCTTGGCTTCCAATTAGTAAAAGGGTGTTAGAGGAGTTTTTGCCACTCACAGTATGAAAGGTGTGGGGCGCTAGCGACGCAGGCTTCACATCAGCTGATCCAGAACTCAATGACAGGCACGCTGGTTGGAAGAACCCAAACACTAAGCTCAGATATCAGAAATGCGATCTAACCGAGGAATTAATCGAGCTCACAACGTGTATGAGAGGTTGATTTGAGTTTCATTGTTCTCATATGGTGTCAATTTCCAAGCTCAACGATGGGAGCTGAGAGTTGTTTCTTCGCCACCGTCCCAGATTTCCTCCATCGTTCTCCATGCTGCGACATATGGGTTTTTTCTCTGGCCTCACTGATGCACTTCCAATTGTTTAATAGGCACGGTGTTTAGGCATCGTGTTATGGGTAAATCGTATCAAATTTTCTACTTTATTATTCATAAAACATCCTTTTTTCCTTTCTTGTTTCATACGATACTTTATTTTATATTTATATATTAGATAGACCAACTCAAACACAACACTGGGGAAAACACTACAGGTATTCGATACTTCAAAACTGCCTATTTTGTGGGTGACGTCTCTACCGTCAACGCAAAAAACTGAAACACTTGTTGGACGTTTATTGCAAAGACTATAGAACATCAAGAATTGTTTTTTTCTTCTTCAAAATCAAGCATTTTTTCAGTATCAAGATCCTATCCACATGTATTAAAATCTATGGTTGTGGCTATCAATTGACTTTGTGGCGGGTTTCCTAACTCCGCGTATTACATTGGGCGAGACGTCACGACCACTTGTGCAACGTTTGTAAAAGAGCAAGCATCTCTCGACTGACGAAAACTCTCATGTTTTTCAAAACACCTGAAAAACCGGTTCACCTAGTTTGTATCCGCAAGTGTTCGGGTTGAACTGTTTTCAAAAAAAAAAATTGTAGATTCAGCCAAAAAATTAGACTTTGTCTTAAGCTCAAAGAAGCTATCTAAATCAACCGCTTAAACGCCAGAACTAATGCGCAATTACAACACAACAATAATTTTTGCTTCTTGTGACTCGATATGTAATTACACCACTAGTGCTGCACTTGCCGCGCAGAATTTGTAACTGTTACGGTATTTTAAATTTCAAAGTTGTAAACGTATTTTAAAACAGTGAAAAGGAAACAACATATTTACAACTGTATGATACGCATGAGGGTCATTGCCGAAACATGTTTTTTTTTAAAAAAATTGTATCGCGAGGCTTGAAATTTCTGTTTATATAAATGTATATTTTCAAAACCCAAGTGAAATTGCAGTTGCCTCCAGATTAGAGGCATTGCTTGGATATCTGGAGCAGGCCGAAGTTCTCCAGAATATAGATTCTAGTCGTGATTTGCTTCAGTTCAGCGTAGAACGTTCTATAAAACGTATGCCATTATATAGCTGATCGAGGAGCGCCCAGTGGAACTGACTTTGTTTGTAGGCAAACTAATCAAACAACAACGGTAATAGTTTTGGTCTTTCCATGGATTTCAATTCAAGCGATAAACGCGGCCATTTTGAATTATATTGTTTCAAATAGCTATGGGATGGCTCAGGCTCGAAAATTAAGTATGTATTTGCCCCGTAAGCATCGCATAATAGCTATTTGAAACAATAGAAATTTAAAATTGGCCGCTCGGTACTGCCAAAAAGTGCCTCTTTCATAAACATTCGCTTCCTTGAGACATAATCGCGTTTTACGGCAGCAATTTACCAATCCCACAAACCGTAAATAAGAGGGTGTGGGTACCGCCCAAACGGAGGGTGGCAGAACCAGCACGCCAAACACGCCGGGTGGATTCGCAACCCGCCCTCCACTAAGAAATTAAAGGCAACACGTCGGAAACGGGACCAAACAAAAATATTGCACCACTGGAAACGCCTCGTCGCTGACCTTACACATCCAGAATGACAATCACACAGTAGACAAACAGAACGGAAACAGACAAACCTATATTGCGCGTGTACCTTGTAAATACTGCCATTAAGGATGGCATATCGCGGCAGTTAAAGGTATTAGACCTTGTAGTACGCTCTAACTTTCGACAGAAATGTTCAGGGTTGAACGTATTGAGAAAGGCCCTTTTTCACGAAGGCCACAGTAGACTGTACACAAAAGATTCTTACCATAGCAGTCCTTAACGACTATCCTGTAACTGAAAAAAGGTACAATTAACTAAAATGGGTATTGAAAGAATTTCCACTTGATTATGTTAAAGGATTTCACCTATTTAAAATAGCGTTTTTACGTTCCGCAGAATGTGCGGAGTAAGGGCTTGTACTGAATTCATCTCAATCGTCTTCCTGTTTTGCAATTTAGTTGATAGATGCTGTTGCAAATGTAACTCTGGCTTCCTGGCTCGGCTTCTTTAAAGGAACCTGTTCAAACATGTGCGCATCAGCACATGGCTGTCAACATTAAGTTTATACTCTGGCCATAAATGTCAACAAATCTTGTCTAACAACCAAAATTCTGAATTTGCATAAAAAGTTACCTGCAAACCAGCACATTCGGACTATTTCACTGACTGAAAAAAAATATCCATCGCAAACGAAATTAAAACCCGTTCTGTTATAGCCCTCGGCGAAGCAGCTTAGTCTTAATCGATGTTTTCGTTAAAATCAATAGACGACAAGGTCGGCCAGTTTTGACTCTCGATGGCATGAAAAAGTGGCCTGCTCCGAATTCTTTTGAAGTTTGTAAGGATGAATACAATTGAGTACATTCATGGCTAAAAACGACCGATTGCCCTTGTAGCATGGAATGATTATATAGACAAATAAATCGCCTTAGTGCGGGAGGGGTCTAGTTGGGCTTCCAACAATATGAAAACGACAATTTCACATCACAGCGATATATTTTGTCTTTTTTTCTTCATTAACTGAGAGTGCAATTAAGACTCAACACATGTACTAAGACCATTGTAACTCCTAGTCATAGGATAACCAATAAGTCAAATAAGAGGAAAAAAACCGAAGCAGAGACTCTGTATCTTACCTACAAGAATAAATTGGATCAATAGCAAGAATCACGTGATCACCATTTGGTTCATAGATGTCTCCAATGTTCCACTGACACTCATTCTCAGTTATTTTGTCACCTTTTTGGAAGGAGAGTTCTTCCAGTGGTTCCTTCACTAGACCACCGCATTCTGAATAATAGGAAGTTATTGTAAGTTAGTTATTTGAACTTCCCTTGTTGTATTGGTGCAAACTGTTTTCTTTATAAACAAAAATAACACACTCGAGGGTGGCGCTATCATGAGCATAATTTCGAAAAGCCAAACTTTTATTAATGGAAACCTGAAAATGGTGATGAATTTTTCCACAGGGTCTTGATAGTAACAGACAACTAAAGAATTTCAAGAAAACGAAAAACATGTTTCGACAGAAACTTCTGTCATCCTTAGTTCATCCAAATGTGAGAGGGCCCTATCACTGGCTAATTGCTCCTTCACACGCGTGGAAAAAATGCCGGACCGTTTCGCTGACGTAACAGGCATTACAGCCTGCACATGCAAACTCTACAAAATCTGAACATTGTCACGCTTCGTGTTCAGCAGATTGTTTCCATGTTTTGGATCACGCCTGCACCAGTTTTCAACTTAAGATAAAAGAGGCTATTCATATTCAGAGAGAACACCCTCTTTGAATCAACAATAATTAATAATTGTTAATCTAAAATTGTCGCTTTAATTCTCACACTTGCACGCTTTGCTTCATTCTGTTGTTAATATTTATCATAATTAGCATTTTCTACTTACTATAAATTCAGCGTCCATCGCTTTGTACTTGGATTAATTCAGGATGACAGACGTTTCTGTCGAAACATGTCTTGTAAACTTTGTCGTTTTCTTAAAATTCTTGATAAAGTTTTGTTTCAAATTACTATATAAGTGCATTGAAGCTATTAATAGGGGGAGGGGGATTACACGAATATTGAAGCTATAAAGGGACGTTACTGAGGTATAATGAGTGATGCAAGCACTAGGTTGTGACAGTCTGGCAATCTTTATTCAAATTTCGCTGGTGTGCCTTGGAAAAATCGCTAATGAAAGCTATTTACCGTGCGCAGTCCCTTATCTCGGGTCTCTATGGCAATTTCATCAACGCGCGAGTGAATTAGGGTTAGGTTGTCTTAATTTTAAAACACTGATTTGACTAGAAATTAAACAAACTTGCCATACGGTTCCTTTAGCATTTCATTGTACTGTATTCAAGGTTATATGTGAAAACATGGATCGTTTTATGGATCGAACACAAGTATAATATATAGATTTAGCCAAGCCAAAAAGCGGAGCTCCCGCCTCTAACCCCAGAAAGCAAATTATGTATTTTTTTTAAATAAAAAGTTCTAATCTTGGAGCTGAGTGTCAACGTTCTTATATAATTTGGCATTATGAGACTGAAAACGTTCTTAAAGATGTTCATAATTTTACATGGTATAGTTTTTTAATAACTGAAACCTTGCTGACGTCACTAGGAAACCTATCAAAGTGCTTGCTATGATGGTGTTGAAGTTTAAGATTTTGTAACGATTATAAATTATAATATAAATACTTAATATGCCCTTAAGTATTTGGGTTAATTTACATTTCTTTACCTGTATTTCATGCTTTCATTTAAAATACAAACACCAAAATAAAAACGTTCTCAATCGACTGAATCGACTCATGTCCTTAATACGTTCTTATAAGTTTGGTTAATCTCAGCCTCAACGTTCTTATAAAAAAAGGTCCTTATATTGAAAAAAAAAAAAAAAGAGTGTATAATATTTATGGAAGTAGTTATGCTTCTGCATAAAGTAGAAATTAATTGTCATTAGTGCGTACAGTTTACAGTGATAAAACAGATCAAACACCTGAGCTGAAAGCATGTAGTAAAGAAAAAGCCTTCCAAACAATAACCAACAATTTTACTCAACAACTAAAACTGAAATTACGTGCACAGTAATCTCTTTCACAACATTTTCGTTTGACTGACAATCTTTACTCTCTTTCTCATCACGGTTCAGAACAATAGTAAAAATCTTTGCTCATTAAGAAGTCGACCTAAAGCGCAGTATATTCGCTTACTCGACTGCAATTTCTCAATCAAACAGAGCAGCTCACAACTCGGGACATCCATTTCGCACAAAAGCTAATAAATGTGATTGTTAAAATATGTCAGGATCTCTGTCAACACGGAATTGCAAACGTTTTCAGGCCTTTTTTTTTTTTTTTTTTAGCTAGTTTTACAAAATATGTGAGGCAGCGAGGCATATATTAAGAAGGAAAACATTTCCTGAAAGCTAACGGTTGTAAATAAGTGTTTTGTCTCTCGCTCTATTTCTCTCAGCTTTCCATTGATTTTCATTGAAATTTCTTCGCTTAAATTTCTCAAATTTCGAAGCCTCTTCTCTCATCTCTTCTCTGCTCTTTATCCCTTTGCTCGTCACTAACATGATTCCCGCCAGAAAAACGCCGGTTGCCAATGCAACGCTGCCACACGATTTCCCGCCAAGGAAAATTGCCCGAATACTCCCGTGCCCAGAGGCTATCCTTTCTCCCCACCTCCACCCCGACAGTCTGTACGGGCGGACGTACGTAACGTCATAACCAAAATTTCTTGTATTGATAGATTACCCAAAAAATCTTACCATGGTGTTCCGCTGGCGCGCTTCGCGGGCGTGAGTTCCGCTATTATCCCGTAACTTTACATACCTGCCGCCACAAACGGCCCGCAAACAATCCCTACATCTTGATAGTGACCGCCGCAGTAAGGATGGTAACCAGTCTTAAAGCAGTCGAGCAGTGACGTCTCGTATCCTTGACAGTCATATTTCTCGGTTAAAATGGACCCATTGCCCTCGCCAAAATGAGCTCCATTATACAATTGGGAAAGCCTGGGAAGGCCAAGCTGATTACACAATACTCGACCTTCTTGATAACCGAACCATGAGTAGCAGACGGTCGACCAAGAGCCATTAATGTAGATCTCCACCCTTCCTTGACTGGGAGCACCTCCCTCGACTAAACGGGCGTCGCCTATAAAAAAGTTTAATAATAATGATGTCAGGTATAATAATAATCATGCCTATGCTTATTGGTTGTTTAAAATCCGGTTTTTATGTATAGTCTCAGCCACAGTACGCATCGTAGGATTGTTAACAATTGTCAGTTGATTGTTGATTGTATAGTTTCAACCGTCCATTTTGTTTTGTTCGTTTGTTTGTTTTTTTGGTGTTGTTTTTCACTGTGGTCTTCGTCTGTTCGTCCGCTCTGCGTTCTCCTAAGATTGCATTTGACTATATTTGTCACTTTAACAAAACGATCACAAAACTTGAAAAAAGGGGAACTCATTTGTGTCAACTTCTCTTAAATTGAGCGCGCAATGATATAAAATTGAATTATAATAAGGTAATATATTAATATATCAAATGCTATTTATGTGTAATTTTTGATTGATGATAAGTGCAAGTTCATTTGTAGAAAAAAAGTAGACAAAAACTGGCTGTAATGCGCTTCTATTGTTTAGACAACTCTGTCCAACAGACCAACATAGTTATTGCGTGGCTTATGGAAAGCAACCAATCAGTCAATCAATCCGGCAATCACAAAATCAATGGAATAGAACAGTTACGTTGCAGCAGCGTGAGAAGCGAACTGTCCGTGGCTAATTAATCGAAGGCAAACCAGAAATCCTTTAAAGTGTATGACACAACATTTTTCATTAGCTTGTTTAAAAGATCTTTCAAAATGATGAAGAACGGAGTTTATTTTACTGTGATAGCTCCCTTGGTTGCCGAGTTATTCAAGATTTTGATTTATGCAAATTAGACGACTTGTGCCGTCACATAGTGGACACAAAATGATGTAAAATCACAAAAAATGGAATATCTCTGAAGACGTTTTCTCTATAGAACTGAAACTTTTTACAGTTCTTATACTTAATACAAAGTTCCATGATATGGCCCACTGTGACGTTTCCTTAGCAACGCAATGGGCTCTAGGCCCTCTCCATCCAAAGGGTAAAATCAGTGTTTCTCTCCCCAATATGGGTTATTTGCTCTTAATGTTCATTCAGTGGGTGTGAGCGAATATGGACATTACACAGCATAAGCACAAGGAAGTCTGTTAGACTCTGGAGCAACAAAGAAGGCATTTTTCATTTCGGGAAAGTAGAGGTCTGGTAAGGTGACATCATAATCAATATCACAATGTGTAGTTTTAGCAGCACATCAACCCTGCAAAATCTCAACCCTGCAGACGTAGTATTTGCAAAGATATTCCATATTTTGTGATCTTACATCATTCTGTGTCCACTATGTGACGTCACAAGTCCCCTAATTTGCATAAATCAAAATCTTGAATAATGCGGCAACCAAGAGTGCCATTACAATAAAGTAAACGCCATTCTTCATCTTCTTTAAAGCTCTTTCGAACAAGCTAATAAAAAATTTTGTGTCATATGCACTTTAAAAATCCCACCGTAACTAATTAATCGAAATTGAATCGAAATTGCTCCGACGGAATCTATCAAACTCGAACCATGAATCACATCTAGTTATTTAGTGCTAAAAAAGATATATTTTGGACTTGCAAGCCGTTCAGTCAAATACTGTGCCTTTTCACGTTCGACGGACAGTTTCCGACCTAATTTGCCAATCGGGTGTCAAGTTAACTGAGTTTGTACTGTAAAAAAAAAACACCAAAAACGCTTCCATTATCGACGCTTCTGACTCATTTTAAGGGAAGGCTGCTTGCTGCTTAATTCTGAGAATTGCTTAGCGTTCATAGTAGATAACATTTAAACCACAAAATCTCGAAAATATTTGAACAAAAATCCAAATATATATTCTTCTAAGCCTAACTTTAAGGTACCATAATTTGGGTCCGCAAGCACTGAGATCACTGCCCCTGAAAAACAAAGAAAAACATAATGATTAATGTTAAGCGATGAAGCTAGCACTGCTTGGGAGTCCAATAATTAGATGCAAGAGCAGTGTAACGCAAGTTTGATCAACCTAAACTGTTTACAGTTGGCTCATTTTCTCAGTCCTCAGTCCTCAGTCACTGTCACCACCATGGCTCAGATGCGAACGCTGAAACCTCGTAACAACCATGTAAAAAATAAGGATGGCCAAGATCCATCTGCAGTTTCGACATTGTGTAACGACAAGATTGCATCTTTCCTGGTAAACGTTGGATATGTATGCCACACAATTATTCCGGAGCTCGATAAGTTTACTGACAACAACCGTCTCGGGATGTACCCTTGCCCAATCAGCGTCTCCGTAGCAAAGTTCGACTGGCTGTTATTGTTATCGTGGGATAGCAAGCTTGCATCTGCAACGCTGTATCGGGCCCGTTTATATAGTCCAATTGACAAGATTTCTGCCATCAATAGGAATCTTCCCTCCACCCAGGTTCAATGCAAGAACATCGTGACCTTCCTTACCTCTCCTGATGGTCCTGTGTTAATCGAAAGAACTGGAGGTTAAAAGTTTCTATTCGAAAAGCAAGACAGTAACTTCAGTTCAGCGATGGAACACCCTGAAACAGCGCCTTGGTGTGACACTAAGTGGAACGCTGGCAGAAATACGGACAGCGGCTGACAATCATTTGAAGAAAACAGAGGTGGAGTACAAACAAAGGCTATGGCAAGAAACAAATCAATTTCTGTGACCACACAAGATCACATTGAAGCGATCACCCTGATTGATCAGGAGCTTGTGTACACTGCAGTCTCCAGCTTGAAGAGATACGAAGATACGATGGATATGGATTTTGTGCCGTCTTTCACTACAGTGAGAGTTAAGTATCCATTGTCAGTCTCTCTGTTAGCAATAACAAGATCTTCGCTTCTCGTGATGAAGGGATTACTGTGGTGGATCTCCAGTCATATACACTTCATATGATCTATAATCACAGAATGCTAAATGCAGTGCGGTCGCATTTGAGAAAGGCATTCTCTTTACTGACCAGCTGAGACCGACCCTTTATAAGACAGGCGAAGACAACAACATTGAGAAGTTTGCTGGATGTGAAGTAGAAGGTTGCCAAGATGGACCAGTAGCCGAATGCAAGTTCAAACAACCAATGGGTGCCTACGTGGAATTTGACAACATCGTTTACGTTTGTGATGCGCAGCCAAATTCACTGAAAATCGTGACACCACTCT
>NC_090889.1:45473325-45498325 GCF_036669925.1 Montipora capricornis
TATAAACTTTTAACTGATAAATGAAAGAAAACATCGACAAAGCGGAACGTTTTTGGTTGAACAATCCTCGAGGTTGTAGTTGAATGCTTTCCTCTTTAATCAAACAATTCAGCAACAGCCATGGATTTGACAGGCCAAGATCATTCGAGTTACGGAGAAATGTATACACAGAAATCTCGACATGAACCTTAGAGGTTTTTATGTCGATCTTTTCACGATATTCTATTCGGTTTCCACAAAAAAGTAAACCTGCATGCCTTTATTAAAGGAGGGTTGTTTGCTTGTTTCTTCCATGCAACTTGACTTGAGACAATTTTCAACTCTACAACAGCTTACAAATAGTATTAAGACATTTTTCTCGTCCTACCTTGATAAAACCAACAAATTAACAGGAAAACAACCAAAGATCTAAGATTTGCCATCGCAGCGCATAGTAACAGGAATTTTTGCTTTCGTTACGCATCTGGTTAATTGATAATGCTCGATTTTCGTTGGCGTCATAAAATTGAATAATGATTTCAAAAACGAAAGCATTCTAGAATAATTGCTCAAGTCACAGCTTCTTGCATGCTTAAGGGCGAGTACAAACAGAACTTGCATCCGGGATAAAAGTTATGTTTTCTCGTGGTGTTAGCGGGGAGTAGTTTCGGTCAGTTGTTATGTAATATTTCAAAAACTCGTGCTTCGTGTTTCATCGGAGTTTCCAAACACGAGAAAACTGATGAAAGCACGAGGCCGTAAACCGATTGCTTTTATTGTTTTCGAGTGTTTGGAAACCCCGATGAAACACGAAGCACGAGTTTTTGAAATGGCTTCTCAATCGACGCCTAATTGCAAACAAAAGAAAACGAAAGAAGAAAAGAAAGCAAAAATCACATAAGCATGTGATTTTTGCTTTCTTTTGTTCAATCAGCGCACAGTTTGTAATGATAATGTCCGCGTTTTTCACAACTGAAGCTTGTTTATTTCAAGTAGCCACAATTTGCATTCAGAGGCGTCCAGCTAGTTCCGAAACATGGACGGGTTAGGCGAGGATGAATTTTGCCGCTTTCGACCGCCCAAAAGTATGCAAGAAGAAGATGCTTTGCTTGTAAACAGCAAACAATAGAAGTAATAAAGCTTTGTTAAAGTTGTGTATTGCTTTTTGTAATTGATTTCCAAATACACGTGTTTGGATATCCAAACACGCTGTTTTTTACCGCTGTATCAAAGTGCATCCATGTGACCTAAATGCGGGCACGCAATTGGTTTATCACTTGATGAATTATTAATGCATTGGAGAACTATATTTAGCATATACTAAAACAGTAGAGAGCGTTGAACGCGCGCTCTGATTGGCTACTAGAACTCCGGATTCGCGAGGAATTTGCGCCCGAAATGTTGTCGGTGGATAACCACCGACACTGAGATGAATAGTTGTTAAATATAGGGACAGCTACACTTGGCGTAGTACGCACTCAGTTCCAGGATGCATATACACTGGTCAAGCCAGATACGCTGCTGGAGCATGAAATTTTGAACATTGTTCAAGGTTACCGTTAACAGTACCTCGGGCAACATTCGCGGAAGCTGCTAAGTGTGTGTTGTAAGTGTGTGCATGCATCTGCCCCTTTGTGGATAGATCTTCCCGGCAGGCTCTCACAACAAACCTTCAAAACGCCGGGACGAGCTGAGCCTGCTCCCGCGGGCCTACGATAGTACAAATTCTCGCTCAATCTAAAACTGCACCGACAGATCGGTTATTTAAGTCATCAGTGCTGTGGTTAAGACGTTCTTGGTTTAGTTGGAGACCTGATGCCAAGCAACTTTGATTTCAAAATAGCTCTGGTAGTTATTACTTAAAGGCACTCAGTCATATACGCTTTCGCAAGGCTCAGAGTCAGATTTCGAAAGAAAAAGGGCTCTTTAACCTTAAGGGAGTCAGCTACGTGACAGTCAGTGTAATTATACTCAGCATAACTGGAAAATTTGCTTTCAAGTGATCAAAGGTCGTCCTTGCAGTTCCGCTTGTAAAATTACGTTGCACTAGACTGATTTTTTCTATTATCACATACTGGGCAAAATTACTGAATGCTGATTGGCTGAGACAGAGGGCATTTTTTTTCTTTTTCACGAGGACACTTTTGGTAATCAAGAGGGCATTAATGCTTGATCCTGATTGGTTAACAGTCGCTTATCCACAGCAAGCGAAGTTACAAAATAATCTTCTTCCAGATACCGACTCTGATGAAACTGGTTAATTTTTTTTCACTTACAAAATACAATTTTAAGCCCTATTTCTGTTGACATTGTACGAGTTGTTGAATTTAACTTTGACCGAATGAAAGCGTGTTAAGTTGATTGTCATTTGTCGCGGCATTAGAGAACGGACTTCTCTAAATAATTTTGCCCTTTATGTCATAAACATGTAACCGCACGGTACCCTAGTGCATTTAAGGATTAATTTCACTTGTATTTTCAAAGTTCTCCAAATATTTATATACCTTTATTAAATTTTTGAAAATACGCGTGCATTAATCCTTAATTGCCCTCAGGCTCATACGATAACATATACTAACTAAAAAAAGAAGATAGTCATTCGGACCGGAACACGAAATAGATAATTTAGTCGATCGACAGTTCCTGGGCATCGTTTCTAACTTATACATATCAAAAGTTGTTTTCCCTTCTTTTTATATTTCATTTTTTCTTCAATGATAAAAATTCTATCCCCTCCACTATTTAGTGTAAAAACGGAACCCTTGCCTCCCTTGCCTTAATAGACCCAACTAACAGATGGCAAGGCAAGAATTAAAGGCCTTGTATTGGATGAAAAATGACTGTTACTCAATAAGAACTGTTAACACATCCGAGTTATTTCCTTTACGTCAATTGGTCAACAATTTGCATTAGTGAAGAAACCGATTTGAATACTATCAAAAGCTGATTCGGTGTCCGACCATATACAAAAGAGTACTTTCAGCTGTCAATTAGCTATAGTATGATAAGTTTTACGCCACACCACGCCATATTGGCTTCGTCATCCCTTTTCAAGGGGTTTTGACTGAACAAGTTTTAAACTTGTCTACAACTTATTAATTAGCCAATATAATGGCATGAACGCTTACAATTATTGATTTACGTGTTCGAGAAAAACGAATTCGTATTTTAGTTTACAATTCAATATCAAGCCGCAAAGTGAACAAACTGACTTGTAAGTGGGTATTCCATTTTTGGGTCAAGTGCGTCCTTAATGGTAGCGGTTAGCTCAAGTGTTCGGAATGTGCGGTAAGCTATGCTGTTCGAATTTTTCCTCGGCCCCAGCAAATAACCATCATTCGCTAATGAGGGCCTCCTGAAGTTCAATTCGCATCCTGTCTGGGGTAAAATAACTTGAGAAAAACCATTTGCAATTGACTTATCTTTTTAAGTCTAAAACGTAGGCAAGTTAGTTGTTCTTAGTCACCCGTGTTACACAATCTAAATGGGTAATACCCATGTAATCTAAATTTAGATCAGTGGGTGCAAGCCATCTCAGATGATCATCCGAGTCATCCAAGCAACTCATTAAATATGCGTTTCCTCTTTCACTTCAGTTACATGAAGTTTACCCTATCGGCTTAAAAATTATCTCGTCAGGAAAAAAAAGGAAAGGAAGGGGGCTTCCTATTCTAGTGATGTCATTAGGTATTGTTCACGAAATAGCTTGCAAATGCATTTTCGTGCTACCGGTATCTGATCAAGGTGTGCCAAGGACTTATGTCGTGGATTGCAGACGTTTCCAATGAATTTTCGAAACAACGTTTGTGGTCACACCAAAAGGTCCCCGCTCCGCAAATGTCAGGATTATATTTAAGCTCAAACCAATGTATTAAACACAGCTTCTAGCAGCATAGTCTCGCATTTGTCGGTATTCTAAATAATAAGTTATATTACACTTCTCGTATTTCAAAAACTCTTAAATTTGAATGAAATTATGTCTGACGTTTCCCATGAGGACCGTATCGATTTCACATTATGATTCGACTTGTAAAATGAGACCGGCCTGACAGTGAACTCAGACCGGGTCTGGCTTCGTCTCGTTGGCTAGACCGAGACGAGAAACTCCAGTCTGAGTTCGTACCGGTCTCATGAAAATCACAACAAGTCTCAGACTGGGTCCACAATTTCAATCCTGTGTACTTTTGGGTCAGCTTAACATTTATTGCACAAGAGATATCATTTTGTTTCGAAACTGGCACCAAGCATCTCGTCACGGTTTCATGTAAACGACTGCAAAAATTATATACCGGTAGAATTTCATACAGGTCTGATTTCGTCCCTGTCTCATGTAAATATCTCCTTAGTCGAAATTAGAATGGTTTTAGAACACAATAAGCCGGAAAAAAACATAAAGATTACTCACATTTAAAAGTGACTTGATTTACAGTTAACAACGTGGTTTTTAGAGGCTCTACTGTCTGTTTGCTTTGAAATAGTCTTGAAATTCTGCAGCAGTTTGCAACTAATATCAAGATAAGTTTGTTTCGCTTACCTTCGTAAAACCAGCAAATTAGGGGGTAAAAACCATAAGAAAAAAGCTTAGCCATCATTTATAAGCAGTGTTTGCACAGTCTGCTTCTCTCGAATTATTAATTTTCTTCCGTTTTGTCCTCCGTCGTGATCAGATTGATTAATTTACTCAAACAAAGCTCAAACGGTCTGAGACGGCAAAATCGTTTATTTCAATAAACAAAGACACACTAAGAAGAAAAGGAAAATCCAGCGTTTCTATGGAAAATAACAGATTATGAATTTAGAAACAATGGAATTCGAACGGTTTTTCTTTTTCGTTTTTTTTGTTTCATTAAGGCATCGCTAAACTTGCATCTGCAAATCTCGCTTGAGACTTGAATGATTAAAAAGCAGGGTTAGCGAGCTTAGAGGCCCCTGAGCCCATGTAGAAGTCATGGAACAAAAATGAGGAAAAATACAAATATGGCAACTGAAATTCGATTAACTCTCGAATGTACAATCGGATATACAGTGGACTTGCGCCGAGGATATAAAGGCGGAGAAGGAGAAGAAGAAGCTGCATTGAAATCCTTCCAGTTCTATCTGAGTCAAGTTCTTATCTGAATTCCAGTTGTCTCAGGCCCTCGACATCCACATTTTGCCGATGGATTGCTGTTCTCCCGCAGGCGGAATTAAGTATCGAGCGGAGCTAATTCAAAGTTACTAAACGCAGAAAAGAAAGTCGAAAGGTAGTGGACCTTCCAACATAAACCTTGCTGTATTTAATGTTTGCTTATTTGAAGTTAGCTGAAATTCTTAACTTTTCCCCTATATGAACTATAATCAAATTTTCCCCTAGCAGCATTCATTTAGTTCAGCTTAAATTTCCTTTTACGAAAACGGAAAATTTAGCGTCGTAGAGCAAACTGACTACGATTTAGTAGCGTGAAGCTCTTTGAAGGCAATTTGGTGAAGCCTCCATTTTCCAGAAAAAAAAAAACAGGAGCGGAATAACACCAGTTCAGTTTTTCCTACTCAAATCATGCTACCGGTGCCAGCTAGTCGAACTGATGATCTGAACCTGCTATGCGCATAGCCCTGACATTTCTTTTCCCAGCAACAATCATCTCTCAGATTCCGAGAGGAGAGATGAAGACCCGATACACCTTAACATCATCTAAAGACATCATTTAGTCCATGTTTCCTTCAAAATAATATACCATCTAAAAAAAGCGGCATTTACAAGTACAAAAGATACAACTTTTAAATTCAGTTCCGTTGTTTCCGTTGTGCCCGTCTTCAAGAGTTCTTTCCTTTTCAATATAACTTGCCTATAGCTCAAAACAACTAGCACCTAGGAAATATTGCTATACTTACCTTGATAAAGCCAAAAAATCACGATGCAGAGACCTAAAGTCCTGAGAATGAGCTTTGTCATTGTAGTGCTAAGAACAGTAATCTGTGCACTGTCTGCATGTTACGTAATCCCGCGTTCAATTTATTCCCCTTTTACGTCACGTTCAACAAACTATAAATCAAGGCAGCTGCGTGTTAATTAGGAAAATTAGCCAATAACATTGCCTTATTTTCGGTGCGATATTGTTAAAGTCTTGGATAGAGTAAAATCCTACTGATACTAAGTTTTGAGCAAGTCGTGTAAATAAATCTATTATTAGTCAACCTGACCCTGGTTTGTCGTAAATCATAGCTAGACGCTGATATCCCCACTCTTATGGGCGCTTTATTTTAGTTTAAACCGTATTTATTTAGGAGGAACACTGGAGCTGTTTATAGTGCGTTTTCACATGACTTTACGGCAGCTATGTTTAGTGTCCTTGAAGATAGCAACAAATTAAGATAATTTCGTCCAGGATAAGGGTGATGCTCACTCGTGCTAATTGGAATTCTTTTTGCCTTCCTCGATTAACTAAGTGTAAAGTATAAAGTATAATGTATCTCCGCGTTGAATGGGCATAACTAAATCAAGGGCAGTTTTCACTTACTAAGCAAAATTTATGATCAGCAAGATGCGGCATTTAAATTGATCAATTTAATCATGATATTCTCCACGCTCGCGAAAAGCAGTTTTTGTATGGTTTTCGTTGAAGACGATTAGTAAAAAGACTTCATTTCCTTTGCGTTTTTACGACTCTTTTCGAGTTTCTGGTCGTATCACAAACAATTTGAAACAGATTCCGCATTTCATTCCGTTAGTCAAATTATATAACGTTATTACAAATGGCGAATTTACAATTTCATTTCTTTAAACATTGTGACATCGTTTTCATGAATCGTCTGTACGTTTGCCTCGTTTAAAGACTTTTATGTCCTTTCCACAACAGAACTACCAGCTAGAAATCGAAACTAGCTATGATATTGCAGTATTTGCCAATTTTTTCTCTCTGTTGCGGTGTTCCACACACTCAATGTCTCTCTCGTTTTGAGTACCTTAGGATACTGTGGATTGTAATATTTGTTACATTTTTCCTGCTGTTGCGGTGTTCTACACTCTCTGTTTCCCTCTTTTTTCAGCTACTAGAAGATTCCTTTTTCAGCATTTTTGTTCCATGCCTTCTACATGGGCCCAGGGGCCTCCAACCTCGCTAACCTTGCTATTTTAATCATTCAACTATCAAGCGAGATTTGGAGAAATACCAGCAGCGTTCATTGTATGGATACAGTCTGACTCCGCAGATATTCCAGACAGAGTTCTATATTTTGTTTTCGTGGTCTTTCCTTGAATCGCAACGTGTAGGTAATTTCCCGTAAAATCTGATTAGCTCACATTTATAGCATGACACAAGATAACATCACTCTTGACAGGTAAGCGGCAACCGACTCCTTAACAAGTTGTATCAGGCGTACCTTTTCGGAACCTCTCTAAAGAAAAGTACGCCTGATCGCAGGTTAGTAAAAACCCCAAACCATTGTGTTGCGTTCGACACATTTTTCTTTCAGTCAGTAGATAGAGTTTAATTTGGACATACGCATTGCATGGCAACTGAAATTTGAGTGCCTCTCGAATGGTCATGCACTTGCATCTACAGTGGACTTGCGCCGAGGGCATGAAGGCGAAGAAGGAGAAATAGAAGCTGCATTGAAATCCTTCCAGTTCTGTGTCAGCCAAGTTCTTATCTGAATTCCAGTTGTCTAAGACCCTCGATATCCACATTTTGCTGATGGATTGCTGTTCTCCTGCAGGAGAAAAGTGTCGCGCGGAGCTAATTCAAAGTTAATAGATGGGAATAGTTATGAAAACCGACCAAGTTCTTTATTACATGTTCTTTCTCGCCATGACCGTACACAAAAAATACAATAGGTGTCTTATTCTGCCCAAGGAACTAGCAAAATAAACTGGTCAGTTACTTAATTCATGCGTAAACGCAGAACAAAAAGTCGAAAGGTCGTGGACCTTCCAACATAAACCTTGGTATATTTAATGTTTGCTTATTTGAATTTTGCTGAAATTCTAAATTTTCCCTATATGAACTATAATCAAATTTTCCCCTAGCAGCATTCATTTAGTTCAGCTTAAATTTCCTTTTACGAAAACGAAAAATTTAGCGTCGTAGAGCAAACTGACTACGATTTAGTAGCGTGAAGCTCTTTGAAGGCAATTTGGTGAAGCCTCCATTTTCCAGAAAAAAAAAAAACAAGGGCGGAATAACACCAGTTCAGTTTTTCCTACTCATATCATGCTACCGGTGCCAGCTAGTCGAACTAATGATCTGAACCTGCTATGCGCATAGCCCTGACATTTCTTTTCCCAGCAACAATCATCACTCAGATTCCGAGAGGAGAGATGAAGACCCGATACACCTTAACATCATCTAAAGACATCATTTAGTCCATGTTTCCTTCAAAATAATATACGATCTAAAAAAAGCGGCATTTACAAGTACAAAAGATACAACTTTTAAATTCAGTTCCGTTGTTTCCGTTGTGCCAGTCTTCAAGAGTTCTTTCCTTTTCAATATAACTTGCCGATAGCTCAAAACAACTAGCACCAAGGAAATATTGCTATACTTACCTTGATAAAGCCAAAAAATCACGATGCAGAGACCTAAAGTCCTGAGAATGAGCTTTGTCATTGTAGTGCTAAGAACAGTAATCTGTGCACTGTCTGCATGTTACGTAATCCCGCGTTCAATTTATTCCCCTTTTACGTCACGTTCAATAAACTATAAATCAAGGCAGCTGCGTGTTAATTAGGAAAATTAGCCAATGACATTGCCTTATTTTCGGTGCGATATTGTTAAAGTCTTGGATAGAGTAAAATCCTACTGATACTAAGTTTTGAGCAAGTCGTGTAAATAAATCTATTATTAGTCAACCTGACCCTGGTTTGTCGTAAATCATGGCTAGACGCTGATATCCCCCCACTTATGGGCGCTTTAGTTTAGTTTAAACCGTATTTATTTAGAAGGAAGACTGGAGCTGTTTATAGTGCGTTTTCACATGACTTCACGGCAGCCATGTTTAGTCTCCTTGAAAATAGCAACAAATTAAGATAATTACGTCCAGGATAAGGGTGATGCTCACTCGTGCTAATTGGAATTCTTTTTGCCTTCCTCGATTAACTAAGTGTAAATTATAAAGTATAAAGTATCTCCGCGTTGAATGGGCATCACTAAAGCAAGGGCAGTTTTCACTTACTAAGCAAAATTTATGATCAGCAAGATGCGGCATTTAAATTGATCAATTTAATCATGATATTCTTCACGCTTGCGAAAAGCAGTTTTTGTATGGTTTTCGTTGAAGACAGTTAGTATAAAGACTTCATTTCCTTTGCGTTTTTACGACTCTTTTCGAGTTTCTGGTCGTATCACAAACAATTTGAAATAGATTTCGCATTCCATTCAGTTAGTTAAATTATATAACGTTATTACAAATGGCTAATTTACAATTTCATTTCTTTAAACATTGTGACATCGTTTTCATGAATCGTCTGTACGTTTGCCTCGTTTAAAGACTTTTATGTCCTTTCCACAACAGAACTACCAGCTAGATATCGAAACTAGCTATGATATTGCAGTATTTGCCAAATTTTTCTCTCTGTTGCGGTGTTCCACACACTCAATGTCTCTCTCGTTTTGAGTACTTTAGGATACTGTGGATTGTGGTATTTGCCACATTTTTCCTGCTGTTACGGTGTTCTACACTCACTGTTTCCCTCTTTTTTCAGCTACTAGAAGATTCCTTTTTCAGCATTTTTGTTCCATGCCTTCTACATGGGCCCAGGGGCCTACAACCTCGCTAACCTTGCTATTTTAATCATTCAACTATCAAGCGAGATTTGCAGAAATACTAGCAGCGTTCATTGTATGGATACAGTCTGACTTCGCAGATATTCCAGACAGAGTTCTATATTTTGTTTTCGTGGTCTTTCCTTGAATCGCAACGTGTAGGTAATTTCCCGTAAAATCTGATTAGCTCACATTTATAGCATGACACCAGATAACATCACTCTTGACAGGTAAGCGGCAACCGACTCCTCAACAAGTTGTATCAGGCGTACCTTTTCGGAACCTCTCTAAAGAAAAGTACGCCTGATCGCAGGTTAGTAAAAACCCCAAACCATTGTGTTGCGTTCGACACAATTTTCTTTCAGTCAGTAGATAGAGTTTAATTTGGACATACGCATTGCATGGCAACTGAGATTTGAGTGCCTCCCATGCACTCGCATCTACAGTGGACTTGCGCCGAGGGCATGAAGGCGAAGAAGGAGAAATAGAAGCTGCATTGAAATCCTTCCAGTTCTGTGTCAGCCAAGTTCTTATCTGAATTCCAGTTGTCTAAGACCCTCGATATCACATTTTGCTGATGGATTGCTGTTCTCCCGCAGGAGAAAAGTGTCGCGCGGAGCTAATTCAAAGTTAATAGATGGGAATAGTTATGAACACCGACCAAGTTCTTTATTACATGTTCTTTCTCGCCATGACCGTACACAAAAAATACAATAGGTGTCTTATTCTGCCAGAGGAACTAGCAAAATAAACGGGTCAGTTACTTAATTCATGCGTAAACGCAGAACAAAAAGTCGAAAGGTCGTGGACTTTTCAACATAAACCTTGGTATATTTAATGTTTGCTCATTTGAATTTTGCTGAAATTCTAAATTTTCCCTGTATGAACTATAATCAATTTTTCCCCAAGCAGTATTCATTTTCCTTTCAGTAAGTATATAGTGTTTACTTTGGACATACGCTAATCGAAACAGGCTGGTTTAAAAGCTGAAGTTGACTTCAAAGACATAGCTAACATGATTTAGGGACCTGTTAAGTCCCCTTGAAAATACCAACAAATTAAGATAATTACGTCCACGATAAGAGCGATGCTCATTCGTGCTGTTAGGAGTTTTTATTTTCTATTTATTATTATTATTTTTTTTGCTTCCTCAATTAACTAAGTATAAAGTATACCGACTGTTATATCATGACCATAATAACAAGAAAAAAAAGGCTTCCAATATCGACGTGACAAGGAGGAAAGTTTTCGTATCTGAAAACGCTCCAGAACGTTCTAGAACTTTCGTAGAGGCAATGTAGGAACAAGTGAGCACCTTACTACTGATTTCTTTAGTCGATGCAACAACCGTTACTATAAATAACGACATGGCAACTGAAATTCGATTACACTCGAATGTACACTCGAGTCTACTATACAGTGGACTTGCGCCGAGGACATGAAGGCAAAGAAGGAGAAGAAGAAGCTGCATTGAAATTCTTCCAGTTTTGTGTGAGCCAAGTTCTTATCTGAACTCCCTCGATATTCACATTTTGCTGATGGATTGCTGTTCTCCCGCAAGCGAAAAGTGTTGGGCGGAGCAAATTCCAAGTTAATAGATGGAATAGTTATGAACACCGACCAAGTTCTTTATTATATGTTCTTGCTCACCCTGTTTTATTCTGCCCGAGGAACTAGCAAAGGAAACGCGTCAGTTACTTAATTCATGCGTAAACGCAGAACAAAATATCGAAACGTCGTGGACCTTCCAACATAAACCTTGGTATATTTAATGCTTGCTCATTTGAAGTTTGCTGAAATTCTTAACTTTTGCTCTCTATGAACTATAATCAATTTTTCCTCAAGCAGCATCCAGTTAGTTCAGCTTAAATTCCCTTTTACGAAAACGGAAAATTTAGCGTCCCAGAGCAAACTGACTACGATTTAGTAACGTGAAGCTCTTTGAAGGAAATTTGGTGAAACTTCAACTTCAACAAGATAGAAATGAAACCAGTTCAGTTTTCGTCTACTCATATCATGCTATTGGTGCAAGCTAATCGAACTGATGACCAGAACCTGCTGTGACGATGGCCCTAACATTTTTTTTTGCTGGCAAGTATCATCACTCAGATTCCGATACACCTTAACATGGTCTAAAGATGTCATGTAGCCCATGTTTTCTTCAAAATAAGATGAAATTTCAAAAAGCGGCATTTACAAGTATAAAGGATACAACTTTTAAATTGAGTTCCGTTTCCTCTGTTGTGCACGTCTTCAAGAGTTCTTTTCTTTTCAATATAACTTGACTATAGCTTAAAACTACTAGCATCAAGTAAATATTGCTATACTTACCTTGATAAAGCCAAAAAATCACGATGCAGAGACCTAAAGTCCTGAGAATAAGCTTTGTTATCATGGTACTAAGAACAGTAATCCATGCACTGTCTGCACGTTACGTAATCCTGTGTTCAATTTTTTCCCCTTTTACGTCAAGTTCAATAAACTATAAATCAAGGCAGCTGTGTGTTAATTAGGAAAATTAGCCAATAACGTTATAACAATGATAACAAGATATTATTATTTGATTAACATGCACCATTTTGAGGTTGACTTGAAACAAAATTGATATCCTCGTCACCCACAAAAGTAACATCTGCTGTTGGCATTTTTTATTTTTTTTACTTTTTAAGGGAAACTAGTGAGCAGCACACAGCAACTGATCTTGTTAACTTTGTTTTTTATCCGACATGTTTCGTCTGATCAAACAGACTTCATCAGGGATTCTAACAAGATCATGTGTAAAGGGAACTAGTTTTATACATGAAGTTATAGTACAAAAGCACGTTCCAGTAATGGTGTTATCAGCAAAACACCCACAAGAAATACGCGCAGGATATAACGTAAATCCTGCAAGTGAAACCCTGCCATAAGAAAACAAAATTAAGTGCATTGTTCGTCATTGAAATAACGAAAAAGTGTACTTTAAAAATTAAAAAAAATAAACGTTCAGAAATAATTATTGCAATATACAAAATTCTGATCAGGTATACCATAAAGTTATTACATAGCTTTGGTTGTTGTCAGAAGGTAAATATAGCATCAAAACACAAATTTTCATGGCAAAAAGTGAAACACTACATGATGATACAAATTGGAAATTTTAAGGGAAGATTTTCCCCATTTTACCTTGCTAGTTGTGTGAAAGAATATCTTAAAGAGTCAACAGTAGTTAACAAACGTATTTTGCAAGAGAAAGAGAAAAGAGTTGACCTGTGCGGGAATAATGTGTAATTTCTTTGTTTTTACAAAAAATGAAACGCAAATTTCCACTCTGTTCTCTTGTTCTTGCACAATTGGATATTTACTTTGCCCACTGGGTGGATTATAACCACAACACTGAGATTGCCCCTCATGAGACAAGACAGTTGAGCACTTGGGATGCTACATATTTTGGTTCTGGGCTTTAAAGAGACAAGTCAATGCCATTCCCATTTCTAGTACCTTTCTTTCAGATGTTTTGAGAACATTTCTTGGGTTAAAGACCTTGGTGCCACATACTGTTGTTACTAATTTATACAAAATGTTGGCCTTTTCTTTGATCTCATTTTCAAGAAACTTTTCCCGCGAGAATTCTGCCAACTGTTCTATGTTCCTCTGTCTTAAAATTGAGTTTGAACTTGGTTTGCAAATGTAGTCACATTCTTGGCCTGGGGGTGGGAGGGGGGGGGGGGGGGGAATACTTCCTATTAAGGACGTCCGCACCAAAATCTTCCCACGGTAAGATTTTCTTCATTTCTCGCCTAGAGTTAGGTCATGAAGTACTTGCTCCAAAAATGAAAAAAAAAACATGGGGGTCACCCAAAACAAACTTTCTCAAGTATAGCAACGAAGTTTTAAGCACGCGTCATCTTCATTTGATTAGTGTTTTGTATAATATTTCTCCATTGCCGTCATGCTCGTCTTCTGGAGTGTGTTTTTTTGTGAAATTCAATCGCTGGTTGTTTCCACGCAGGTCCGCACTTTTCCAGCGGACGAAGACAAAAATACTGCTCTTTTTCACGAAAGTAAGGGAAAAGAATTTCAAAAACAGGCATTCATTTTGAACTTAAGTTCGTAGGGTAATAAAAACAATTTTTAAAAAAAAAGCCCCATTAAAGTTACGCAACAGTTCGTCCTCGAGTTTTCCAAACTTTCAGCCACTACTCGATCAGCTACCTTTTCCGGAGCTTTTCCATCCTCCCGCTCACTTCTCTTTAACGTTTTATGATGATCCGGAAATAAATGTGACATTCTCTTGTCGGCCTGGAATTTTTCCCCGGCGTTTTTGTCGCCATGTTATTTTAAGTAATGCCTGAAAAATATTTATGAAAGTCAAGTAGACTAGTGCACGACTGATAAAACAACGCGAATATCAGTTGTGCAATAGTCTACTTGACTACACGATCTTCTCTGATCCAACACTGTGCAAATATAATTTCTGACGGTTGAGCGTGCGAATTAGACAGAAATTGATATTTCTACGGCACGAGAACAGAAGGGTCTGGGTACGATTGGTGTAAGGCAGGATGGGTAGCAAGTTGTCTATAAAGTGTCAGTTCATCACGTGGTGAGGCATTCTAGGTCTGTATCAGTCCGATTAACTTTTGTTTCTTTCCAAGTCTTTTCTTTCAACTGCCATGGATGAAGAGGGCGTTTCGAAAGACGTCATTGCTAAAATGATAGAAACCAACAACCAGACCATGATGAAATCAATGGAGCAGCTTTTCCAGAAATCGATAGACGAGTTAAAAAGATCGCACGTGGACTCGTCAGACGCTCAGATTCGTGAGATCAAGAAACTTAAAATGGAAGAACCAAGGCGTTTTAAAAAGAAAGCGAGTGAAGATCAATTCAGGTTTAACGCGAAGATTCAGGACACCTTAGAGGAAACTAAAGCAGCCGCTCAAGCGAATGCTCTGGACAAAGTTAAGGACTCGCTCCAGAAAGGTGAGGACTTATTGAAAGAGCGCCAAAAGCACATCCTTCTTGCCGACAAGTCAGAGTACGGCTGGTCTACGGTCCAGGAGTATAAAAAGAGCGAGATTGCTGATTACTCTGAGATGAGAAAAAGACGTTCAAAGCTGAAGCACGCGCCAAGGCACATTTAAAACAGTCGGCTTGAAGATCCCGAGCTGCTGCTTCGGGGTTCGCTGCCAGAAAGGATTCGGTCGTTCAGGATTCAGGTCCCAGTCGTTCGGGCGAACGAAATTCGCTAGATCTTAAACAAATTCCAACGATGGGGGCACAAAGCAGGAGTCGAATTAGACCCGGGAACTGTTTTCAATGTGGCAAGCCAGGACATTGGAGAGCTCAATGCTCGACTTTTCAATCCAAACCCAGTACAAGCTTCTGACTAGATGAGGATGATCAAGGTGTAGTTGATTCCATTGTTACTAATGATTATCTAGTTGTCGATGATGATGTTTATTTTCCTTGTGTGCCTTGTGTGGGAGTCGATTCTTCTCGTGCACAGTTTTCTATTCTTGATTCGTATGAATTAGATTCTACTCAGGCGAAATCTGTTACATCGGTTAGAGGAAGGCTAGCAAAATGCATTTCAGAGTGGGAAGAAATCAATGCTCCGGGTTTTATATTGGAATTTATTCGAGAAGGCTATAAAATTCCTTTTGTTTCTCTACCTCCTCCGAAATATAGCGATAATAACTTATCGGCTATTAAGGAGAAGGACTTTGTCTCCGAGGCGGTTCTAGTTCTACTCAAGATGAATTGTATCGCAGAATTAGATGAAGCTTCCGATATTGTGAATTCCTTGTCAGTTTCCACACAATCGTCTGGGAAGAAGCGATTGATATTAGACCTTAGACATGTCAATTTGTACGTTTACAAACAAAAATTTAAATGCGAAGATCTCAAAGTCGCGCTTTCAATTATTTCACGGGGTATTCCCTTTTTAAGTTTGATCTTAAGTCGGGGTATCATCATGTAGAGATTTTTCCCGAGCACCGAAAGTTCTTAGCTTTTAGGTGGGGTTTTGGTGACGGGGTTATTCGTTATTTTCAATTTGCAGTTATCCCATTCGGTCTGTCTTCGGCGCCATGTTTATTCACAAAACTATTTAAGCCAGTTATTAAAATGTGGAGGTCCAATGGTATTCCGATAGTCGTTTTTCTTGATGACGGATTGGGCGGGGGTGCTACCGAGTTAACTGCTAAAATTCACAGCTTGAAGGTGCATAGCGTTCTAATTAGGTTTGGTTTTATTGTAAACCTTCCAAAGTCCCAGTGGGATCCTTCTCATGTTATAGTTTGGCTAGGTTGTGTGATTGACACTATTCCGGGCACCATTGCTGCCACTGATCAACGACTGCGCAAATTTGTTAATTTTATTGATTTCCTCAGTGATTGTGAATCTCGCGTAGTCAAAGCTAGGGATCTGGCTTCGCTTATTGGCATGATCATTTCATTCTCTCCTTTTGTGGGTAACGTCACGCGCATTATGACTAGGTCATTATACCACGTGTTATATGGTAGGTCATCGTGGAATTCTAATGGCCAGCTCACTGATGAGGCTATTCGGGAAATAATGTTTTGGAAACTAAACGCACGTTCTCTGAACGGTCGGGCGGCGTGGCCTACCGAAAGCAAGCCCTCGAACATTGTATATTCGGATGCTTCTGATTACGCTTGCAGTTCTTTTGTTGAAAACGAAGGTAAAATATTTCAGCAGAACTGGTCGTCCGATGAGCGTAAGAAGAGCTCTACTTGGAGGGAATTAAAAGCGGTTCAGTTAGCTATTAGTAGCTTTGCTCACGATCTCAAAGGCCAACGGGTGGCTTGGTTCACTGATAATCAGAATGTTGTAAGCATTGTAAATAGTGGAAGTCGTGTTGAGCAATTGCAGTCTCTACCTTTAGAAATTTTCGCTTCCTGTGCAACAAATAGCATTTCACTCGAAATGAAATGGGTCCCTAGAGACCTGAACACAGTGGCGGATTGTCTCAGTAGAATCATAGATTTTGATGATTATGCATTAAACGATGATATTTTTAGAATGTTGGACGTTAGGTGGGGTCCGCATTCGGTGGACAGGTTCGCTTGCAACTATAACACCAAGCTTGCTCGCTTTAACTCTAGGTTTTATCAGCCTGGAACAGAAGCGGTTGACGCATTTACTCAAGATTGGAAATATGAGAATAATTGGCTAGTGTCCCCGGTTTCCTTGATTGTAGGAGTTATCAATCATTTGAAACTATGCAAGGCTGAAGGATCAATTGTTGTTCCAGTGTGGAAGTCATCCTATTTTTGGACAGTCTTGTCTCAAGACGGCAGACATTGGAGTCCTTTTGTGCATGATTGGTTGTTATTACCTGATCGCAAGTGTCTCTTTGTCAGAGGCAAAGCTAAGAACCGTTTGTTTGGAGCTAAGAATTTGTGTTTTAAAGTGGCTGCTCTTAGAGTCAAGTTTAATGTCAGTGAACGACTGTGTTCATTAGGTTTTTGTACTGAAGATGATGGATGGTGCGATAAGCGCAATTAAGTCAAGATGTGGCCTTTTCTGGTTGGAATTTATGTCGAATGCATGGCATGCAGTAGTGTGACTGGATCTTTGGTATCCACCTTCCATTAGTTTTTAGCGGATCCGCTTTTTCCCGTCATTGTCCAGTGTGGGACAGTTACTGGTGTTTTATTTTCAGTTTCAAGTGTACTAATGGATCTAGCGAACTAACGTGTATGTAATGTGTAGAGATAATAAAGTCAGCGTTTCGTAACCGAATTTGCTTTCTTTGGCCACATTTACACTGGGGAAGTAATTTTAAGTTAAGGTTTTTATCAAGAATTATCAGCGCCCACCATTTTGTTGTCTCTTTTTTCTTTCATATGTGTTCCAGCACGGAGTCTGGAAGGATGTCTGAAATCTAGAGCACCCCGCCTTAAGAAATTTGGCTGATAGAATGAAATCCACTGTTCTAATGTCCAGGGCTACTGGAACTGTCGACGGATACACGCGAGCGTTCAACAGGTGGAAAGAGTTTGCCTCGCGTTGGGGCGAAGTTACTTCTTTTCCGGCTGAGCCGCTTTCGGGTGGCCCTTTATTTACAGTACTTATTAGAAACTACTAGCTCTTGTAGTTCTGTTGATGCCGCGTTCTATGGGATAAAATGGGTGCATGAAACCGCTGGGTTGGCCTCCCCTACTGATAGTTCGCTAGTTGTGGCGGTTAGGGACGCGTCTAAGAGAATCTTAGGCACCGCAAGGTCGAATCGGAAAAGGCCTATCACAACGGAATTACTTAAGAGTATAGTTGGCGGGGCTGACCTGTCTAACGGTTTGGAGCTTAGAAATGTTTGCCTATATCTACTGTGTTTCGCGGGTTTCCTCAGGTTTGATGACGTCAGTAGGATTAAAAGAAATCAAATTTTCTTTCACTCCGGGTACTTGTCAATTAAAGTCGAGAAGAGAAAAAATGATCAACTAAGGCAAGGTGATGAGGTACTGATCGCAAAGGGAGAGGGTACGGCCTGTCCAGTCAAGATCCTAGAAGAGTATCTAAACAGGTTTAATATCGACCCTCTGTAAGACCAATTTATTTTCAGGCGGTTGATTAAGACCAAAAAGTCCGACAGGTTGGCCTCCAATAATAAGCCCATTGGTTACAGTACTTTTAGGGACCACTTGCGCAAAACCCTGAGAGGTTTTGTACCTGACCCCCAGGTCTACGGCACTCACTCGTTCCGGTCAGGGGGGGGGGGGGGGGGGCATTTGCTGCGGCTAATAGTGGAGTGCCTCAATCAATCAACTTTATTTAAACACGGTAAATGGCTCAGCAAGCTGGTTTTCAGACATGCCGTGTAAGAATTACAAAGTATAAATGCTAAAAAATTACAAGAATTTCAAGATATAAATGTTAAAACGACTAATGAACTAGGTATAACTTAGCGCTAAATATCATATAATGGCAAAGAAATTTAAACAATAGTAATAGTTAGTAACAAGCATAATTTACAATATAATAATACGAACAAGCCATGTAAAAAAGTGCCCTAGCGAGGTAAAATGTGTCTTATGATATCGCACATTTAAAACTTGCAAGATCCCTTATCTCACGTATTTGATTTGACAGTTGGTTCCAAGCGTTTGCACCTCGATAAGAGAAAGAACGTTTTAGAAAATTCGTTTTAGGTAGCGGTAATTGGAAGTCATAGTTCGAACCCCTCAAATTATAATTGTGAACTTCTGAGGTTCTATGAAAATACTCCTGGAGATACGTTGGACAATTGTTATTGAATACTTTAAACATCGTAATTAACAAGTGCCTTTTCTCTCTTTCTTCTAAGTTTGACCACTCTAGAGAATTTAGCACTGCTGTTGATCGAATAGAGTAATCAGCCCTAGTAATAATCCGTGCTGCTCTATTTTGTAACTTTTGTAATTTGTCAGCACGTGTTTTGGAGCAGTCACTCCATACAATATCACAATAATCAAAATAAGGTTGTACAAGTGAATAGTAAATTGTCTTAAGAGTCTCTTGATTGTCAGTTAATTTTCTAGCTAAATACAACATTCGCAAGCCATTCGAGACTTTAGATGAAATATGTTTGATCTGATCATCCCATGTTAGCATTTCATCAATATGAACTCCCAATAACTTAGTACAAGGCTTATGTTCAATTGGCCAATCATCCATCTTTAAATTCATGAATTTAGCTTTTGTCAAATTTTGCCGAGAACCAATAGTCATATAACTAGTTTTGGAGGTATTGCAACTTAATTTGTTTGTCTGAAGCCAATCATGTACTGCAGCTAAATCACTATTTAAGGAACATTCAATTGTGGATATATCTTCATGAGCCATAGTTATATACGTATCATCGGCAAACATACCAGGTGTTGTATGTTGTAGACATTTTGGGAAATCGTTTACATAAATTATAAACAAAAATGGCCCAAGTATAGAGCCCTGGGGAATGCCACATGATACATATTGTTCTGTGGATAAGAGTCCATTTACGTAAGATCTTTGTGTTCTATCAATCAAGTATGATTTAAGCAATTGAAGAGCATTACCAGTGACACCGTAACAAGAAAGTTTACGTAGTAAGATGTTATGGTCTACAGTGTCAAAGGCTTTCTTTAAATCTATAAAGACACTACCATTAAGTTTACCAGCATCCATATTGGTAAGCCAAAGGGTTACTGCACTTATCAAAGCTGTACAGGTTGAATGATTTGGTCTAAATCCAGATTGAGAGTCTGTCAAAAGATTTCCTCCTTGGAAATACTCTAACAGCTGAGTATGCATGACCCTCTCTATAATTTTTGATATAGCAGGTAGAATAGAAATCGGTCTATAGTTGCTAGGGATATTTCTTTCATCGGACTTAAAAATAGGATGTACTTTTGCCTTTTTCCAATCATCAGGAAATATTCCAGTCTCCAACACTTGATTTATAATATCACATATAGAATTAGAGATGTATGGACTACAAAGCTTTAGAAGTCTGCTAGAAATATTGTCCAATCCACAACTTACCGAGGGTTTGAGTTTAGTAATCAGGTTGTGAATATACCCTTCACTTACAGGGCGAAAATAAAAATTTGAGTCAGCTCTATTTAAATAGTCCTCTGGTTGAAAAGCAGTGTCTGGAATACCAGATGCCAGTTTACTACCTAGGGAACAAAAGTGGTTATTCATTTGCTCAGCTATATCTTGCTTTTCTGTAAAATCTTTGCCCTCATAAACAAGTTCATTTATAACTGTTACTTTACAATTGCGTCCCAGGGATCTATTTAATACCTTCCAAGTTTCTTTAAGATTACCACTATGCTTCTTAATGCTCTCATTAAAGAAGTTAGTCCTGGCTTCCCTAATACTAGCGTTTACTTCATTTCGTGCCTTTTTATAATCATTCCACATTTGATGAGAACTCAGCTTGACTGCTTGCTTTTTTAGAGAATCACGCTTTCTCATCTTCTGCCTCAGTTCGGATGATATCCACGGTGAAGATTTACTTTTCACTTTTCTTTTCCTTATCGGGGCATGTTTACTCGCAATTTCCAGAAACAGAGATTTCCACACTAACCACATTTCGTTTGGGTCATCCAAAAGAGAAGCAAGATGGAAAGGTGTCTCTTTTATGTCATCAATGAAGGCATCACTATCAAAATTTTTAAATTGTCGAGATTCAATTACCTTTGGATCAGTTTTGGGCGTAGTATGTTTATGAATAGCATAGATAAGACTGTGGTCAGAAATACCAACGTGTAAGACCCCATGATTTGTTATGATATCTGGTTTGTTAGTGAATATGTGATCGATTAGTGATCTGGTAGTAGTAGTGATTCTCGTTGGCTGATCTATCAATTGAATGTATTGGTACGTTTCAGTAATAAACTTTAAGTGTTCAGCATTGCGGTCAGGCGTTTGCGGTAATAGATTACAGTTAGTATCACCTACAATCATACTCTCCTTATCTTCTTGATCAAGTTTTAGCAGGTAAGATTCAAATTTGTCAAAGATTTCAACCTTCGAGTCTGGAGGTCTATACCAAGTTGTCAGCAGGAATGGCCTGGCCTTGGGCTTTTTAATTTCAACCGTCAAAATTTCTAAATCTTCGTGAGAGAAGAGGTCTTGTCTGTTTACGTAATTCAAGGATTGTCTAATGTACAAAGCTACACCACCACCATTTCTATTCCTATCGCGGCGGAGTATATCGTATCCCTCAATGTCTACCTGGCTATCAGGAATTGTTTTATCCAATTTCGTTTCGTTCAATCCAAGTATGTCAATTGTTTTATCTTCCATGAAAACACACAATTCGTCATGATGGCAAGTTAGGCTACAGATATTAAGAGAAGCAATTTTAAATCCCCTCATTTTTGGTAAAGTAGGGAAGTTAGGGCTTAAGTTAGATGAATGTAAGATGCTATCCCTTACACAATTCATACTAAGATCATCATCCTGATTTAATGACTTGTCATTCTTCTTACTTGGTTCAAGTAATTGTTCCACATCGTGATACGGTCCGATGGTTTGCGTACTTTGAAGTGATCCTGCCGAAAACCCGCCGCTGCCGTTGCCAATTCTTGACCAGAGGGAGGTAAATTAGCTCGTCTCAGGTATTTACAAAAATTACTACCAAGGACTTTACTCCCACTACTGTTGAGATGCAGATTCGATCTATTGAGGTGATGAGCCATTACATTCTTGTTATCAATGAAACATACGTTGGTTTGCTCGCAAATAGATTCAGTGAGTCTGTTAAAACGGTTGATTCTATGAGCAGTAACAGCAGCTGAATCATTTCTTAACGTCACAGCCGATATAGCCAGGGACTTAGCCTTCGGTTTCAGGTCAGTGATTAACATGCGTAACTTTGTGGCAGCCGTGTCTTCATTTTCAACAGCTAAATCATTTGTTCCACAATGAATTATTAAGGCCGTATTCTCGTCTAGTTGGCCGCAAGCAAGAAGCTCATTTGCTTTATCATGGATATCTTTAATCTTTGCTCCTCGCGAACATTCAACCTTAACCTTTTCCCTGAAGGCACGGGATAATTTCCTAGATTCAATGTTCTTGACTATCGAGTCACCAATTAGGCAGGCTTTCGTCGATTTGTCTGCAGTTATAGATACTTCCTTTGATGAATAGTGGGCTTTAACTGCTGATTGACCGAGAGGAAGACGAGTGGATGATTCCGAGATTCCAGCAGTAAACTTAGATGTAAACTTTTGGTTGTGTTGTAATCGATATTCTGCTAATTGGTCAGCCCAACTCATAGATGTTGAAGGATTTGCATTGTTTAACTGTGGCGAAGTTTCGTCACAAGTTTCGGCGTGTGATGGATCAGGTGATATTTCACCAGCAGAATCTTCTAACGCCTTAAATCTATTTTGAGTATTTACAGGTCTTTTCTTGTTGCTGACAGTTGTCCACTCCTGTGTATCAGACGAGCACTGTGATTGGTTCTGGAAGTGAGAAGTTATGTCATTTCGGAGATTAATAACTTCATTAGCAATTTCACTGGTTGCAGTCAGGAGCGCAGCATGAGAATCTTTCAGATCATTAAGCTCCGGTAACCTCTGTGATTGGTTCTGAAAGTGAGAAGTTACATCATTTCGTAGTGTGGTCAATTCAGTTGTTATTTCATTGTTTGCCGCCAGTATTGCCGCATGAGAAACTCTCAAATTCTTCAGCTCATTAAACACTCCTTTTAACAACAACGACAATTGCTCTAATTGCTGATCGAAATCAGCTTTGCTATCTTTGACCGGATTTGAATAATTAGATTCGTTGGGGTCCAAAATAATTTCCATATATGCGTTATCGATAAAATTTTCAGCCTTACTTAGGTCGTCTTCTGTGGATAGTACAGGAGATTTAACAACATTCCTTTCACTTGTGTTACCACAAGTTGCAGTTGAACCATCGCTGAGTGAAATAAGGCCAGATGAAATCTCCTCCCTGAGTTGAACATCTTTATCTTGATTTTCCTGAAGAGCGTTCGGTGTCTCGCTAACGGGATGTGAACCAATTGAAGTTAGGCTGATTAAATCATTTCTTAGTTTGTCTGCATCCTCTTTTCCCTGAATTTGTAGAGTTCTCGCTTTGTGATAGAAATTACAAGTGATATTTTGAATCTTGAAAACTGCACAAGATCCGTTATCATTAGCTCGAAATTGATTAGGCTGTACTTCCAAGTACAAGGTTAAGAACCTGAGTAGGTCGTTCTTAGATCCATGCCACTTAAGCTGATTTTTCGAAGACAGGAAAGATAATTTCTTGCAAAGGGCTTCCATTTCATCCATACCATCCTTACTTTCCATGCTTTCCATGCTTGTATTTTCCAAAATGTCTTTTGCGTTGTTAGTAAACTTCTTTGCAATGTCTACAGTGTCCAACGGATGAAAAAACAGTCGACTCAATGGATTTAATCCTACACGGGTCACCGCGAATACAAATCTAACTTGTGAAAAAAATGATAGAGTCTTTCAGAGACATGGTCGTTGGAAGTCCGCAACCGCTAAGGATGGGTATGTTGAAGACAGCACAGACGTCAAACTTTCAGTCTCTAAGTCCTTGGGTTTGTAACCGATACTGCTAGTTTTCTTGTTTTTCTCTTAGACAAATCGTCAAGCCCGTTCTTTGTCTTCTAGGTGGTTCATGCTTGCTGCTGGCGCGAGGCCGAAAGATATCAAAATAAACCTAATGGATTGCATTTGTCTGTGTAGTGAAGTTGAAATGTCTCATCGTCCACGATTTCTGCAAAGGTTTTTTAAAACCTCAATTTCACTAATGCTCGAAGTAATGCGTGACATATTACAGTCCCGTTAACTGCACGTAACGTTACGCACAAACAATTAGCGCGAACGTCCTTTAATAATGGGCTAATGGGGATGTGACGCTGGATGGGGTCGTATTTTCGCGACTGGATTGACTATAATGGGATTGCATTTTCAACAGAGTTCCCGACAGAGTTACTAGAATGGGGTCGCAAATTGTTGAGTTTTGGGGTTCCGAAGATTCTGGCAAGTGGGATTCAAATATGGAAAGATTCGCGGTAAAAAAGAGTTGTTGAAGAAAGAGCTGTAGCGCTGTTGATTTAATATTCCGTTTTGAAATTACAATTAAAAAGGCTTTATGCGAGGTTTATGCATAAATAGATATTGACTAAGATAGGGTCGCTAAAAATACAATTTCCCCAAAAGTGATTAGTATGGGGTCTATAATTGGCCGTAGAATAGACTATAACACCCGATTCACAAAACCCCTATGGGTGTAACCCGCTGAAAGTGCACCAAATTACGCGGGCATCACCCGCTATAGTACGTACCATACCACAGGAAGTGTGATGTGATAGCGGCCGATCGAGCGAAGAGAAAAGCGGAGAGTAAAGAATGAATGACATTTGTATTGGTATGGTTTTCGAGTTTCTGGTCGTATCACAAACAATTTGAAATAGATTTCGCATTCCATTCAGTTAGTTAAATTATATAACGTTATTACAAATGGCTAATTTACAATTTCATTTCTTTAAACATTGTGACATCGTTTTCATGAATCGTCTGTACGTTTGCCTCGTTTAAAGACTTTTATGTCCTTTCCACAACAGAACTACCAGCTAGATATCGATATTAGCTATGATATTGCAGTATTTGCCAAATTTTTCTCTCTGTTGCGGTGTTCCACACACTCAATGTCTCTCTCGTTTTGAGTACTTTAGGATACTGTGGATTGTGGTATTTGCCACATTTTTTCTACTGTTGCAGTGTTCTACACTCTCTGTTTCCCTCTTTTTTCAGCTA